>NW_015649573.1:205085-206504 GCF_001515625.1 Sinocyclocheilus rhinocerous | reverse complement strand
TTTCAACTGTCCCAGATAAGGGTATGAATACTTATGCAAAAATCCTATTTTTTTTTTTTTTTTTTTTTTATAAATTTGCCATTAAAAAACTTTTTTAATGTCCCGGACAAAGTTGGTGTAAAAGAATTTGTGTTTTAGAAATGTTTGTGTTCGACTGTGAAGCTGATGCTAATGGCAGTCTTACAAAACCATGAGAGAATGTGATAAAGAGGTCAGGAGGAGAGGAAAGGAAAGAGGTGGAGTGGATTGTGTGTGTGTGTGTGTGTGTGTGTGTGTGTGTGTGTGTCAGATGGGGAGGGGGCTGATATGGGGCTATAGAGAGAATGAAAGGCTTCATTGTTGTGCCATAGCCTAGGGACAGATGCAGTTTAATGGCCTATATGCACTAGCATCCATGAGCTCGACATCTCTCCCTCCAAACCAAACTGCAAGCTGTCAATATTTACATTTAAATCACATTAGATATGACATAAATGATCGAGTAATTAACATCCTCGAGACAACCACATACATTTTAATGCATGTATATACAGGGACACAGGCTTTTCACTCCAGAGAAGAATAAATACACATAAACAGACTTAAAATGTTTGTAAGTCTTAATAAAAGGAAAGAACCCCTGAGTAAATCCTCCGTCCCACTGCTCTCAGTCAGTGCACTCAGCAGGGTTCTTCCCTCTTTTGCTGCTTTTCTTCTACTCTCAATCACTGTCTTCTCTCTCACAATCTCTTTCACTTCTTCGGACTATTTCTGTCAGTGTTAACCAGTTACGCAAGACCAGGACCCCCTTATCACCATGGCAACCTTATTGCATTTAAATGTTCAGTTATTTTTGTTATAAGAAAAATGTTATTAAACCTGTTCTACTGTATTATGACGGCACTGTTTTAAACTAAATTTCAATATCGTGATAATACCGAATACCGTGATAAAAGCATTAGCAATTAATCGCAACATGAAAATTTGATACCGGCATATCCCTACTACACAGCAGACAAAATCACAAAAGCAACAATCTCTTTCACTTCATTTCTATCACACACACACAAACACACACACACACACTTGCACACATAAACTCACTTCTAATGGCTGAGGCTGTTGATAGAGATGGTACCACAGGGAGTTCCTGTCAGTACACATGTCTTGTCATCTATTCAGTCAAGCACATGCCCTTATGAACATCAACATCAAAGCAAGCTTATATTTGTGAAGGAAAAAAAAATATTATTTTCTTGTTTTCCATTAAGTATATCTATATAGAGGATTTTTTAAGCACAAACCTCATTCAAGCACAAATTTAGTTAGTTAAGTAGTTTTCAAATAAAGAACAACTTTAAACTTAGGAAATATAAATCTATACATAAGTCTTAAAGGGGTCATATGATGCGATTTAAATTTTTCCTTTCTCTTTGAAGT
>NW_015649573.1:199949-205042 GCF_001515625.1 Sinocyclocheilus rhinocerous | reverse complement strand
ATAATGTTCTTTTTAGCAACATCATATGACCCCTTTAATATCTTATGCAGATATATATCTATAAATTTCTCAAGACTCCAAAAGTTTGTGCAAACTTGAAACCTGACTGATGTTTTCCCAGCATGATTCGCACAGTATGACAGATGCGAGCATGTAACACATCTATAAAAGATGACTTGTTGACAACAGCTTGTTGGAGAAAACCTGAATGCTCCATGAAACATTGCTCATGGTCTGTTTCTGTCTCTTTCACCATTTCCCACATACACACACTGAAATATCAAGCCATTCTAGAGGGCCAGCAGCACAGTAAAGGTTATTAAATCCCGCCCATGGGGTTCGTGACATCAACTGATTGGCCCTCATCCCACTCCCAGCAGGTAGCTCTGCCGACTCAGCTTCCACGAAATGAGTTCGGAAGTCTGTTCAATGCTCCCTCTCTCCCTGTCTGTCGCTCAGTCTCTCTCACTCACTTCCTCAAGTACACACTCTGTAAAAATGACACATACTCCCCATGGGTCTGAAGTCAAGCGGAAATCCCAATCAAGCAGAGAAACTAACTCGCTCTCAGCATCCCATGCAGGTCAAGGTCGTTTTACTTCCTCAAGTACACACTCTGTAAAAATGACACATACTCCCCATTGGTCTGAAGTCAAGCGGAAATCCCAATCAAGCAGAGAAACTAACTCGCTCTCAGCATCCCATGCAGGTCAAGGTCGTTTCCAATGGCAGCGTCTAATGGAAGTAGTTCTTGCATCCCTAGTGCCAAAGGTGAAATTCCTAAGAGAAGCAACAGACAACATTACAAATGCATTTTTTTTGTGTGTGTGGGAAGGAAGCAGTGGAATAACAACAGACATTTTAAAAGTACTATATTTATTTAATAACTGATCTCACTTTTTTCTCTCTCTGTCTTGGGTTCTTCTGCCTTTCATTCAGTTGTTTTTCGCCATTTACCAACAAGTAACCATGTTGTCAATGAAAAGCAGCTGTTTGCAGATAAGTTATGTGATGTTGTGTATTTGTTTTCTATTTTCAGCTTTCATTTTCATTTATCCTAAATAGTGGTGTCATGATATTTGTATTTTATATGATACCTTTTCAGTACAATACCTTGAATAATATCCATATTCAATAAAATTTTAAAGTATTTGTGTATTGATACATAGGATATAAAGTATTGAAACTTTACAAAATTCTCAAATATTCCACTATATATCGAAAAATCTATATTTTTCACTGTGCTACCAGGACATTATGACTAAATACAGTTTAACTTGAGACAGAATCAACCAAAAATTACCTTCACATTTGGTCTTTAAATCAGATTAATTGCATGTATGCTGTTATCGTATAGCTTCATATCAGGTTATTCAGTTATTTTGTTATTGTTTTCATTCATTTATGGTTTGGACAGTGACATGATGATGCTGTCAAGATTGAACTGAAGGATTGACAACTGAAACCTTGTTTGACATTACTCTGAAGCACATTGAATTTGTTAGGTCTTTGGGCGATCGTTGACTACACCCTCCTTCCTGTCTTGCTCCTGCTGTTGTCTTAGTTTGTAGCACTAAAGGACGGTTGGGAAGGTTTGGGTGAAAAGAATCGACCCCCAAAATCCCACATTTAAAGACTGTTGCTAGGATACAGCCTTTAATTGATTGTGATTGTCTGTATGAATCGTGACCCAGATTACATTAAGACTTTTCAAAGACTTTCTTGAAAAGCTGTATTTGAGGGTTTCATGGTTCATGATCATTCTGCTTTTCCGTGTATACCCAGTACTGCCAGGTAATGGGATAAAACCATTAAATCCGTGTGCATTTTGTATTACAGAAAAAGGTCTTTCAAATTTTAATCTGTCATGTGTTAAAGAAAAAAGAATTTTTTTTTTCTTTTCTTTTTTCAGACCCATTTTGTATACTCTATTTGTGGAAACTGCTTTATAATGTTTTTTCCCCCCCAGTTTAGTCTTAGTAATACAAGTGCACTTGTTTTCAGTTGCTGAATAAATGCTTTTGATGGCTGTCTTAAAAAAATGTCACTTGTAATTGTTTTCTCTCGTATGCTGGCATCTAAAATCACTTGCAAGCCGAGGAATAGAGAGAGATCAGTAAGGAATGTCATTAAATGCTGAGTATGGTGGCTTTGTCAACTTTAAGCCCACTATGCAGATGCGTTTTAACAAAATTAGACATAAAAGCAAGACAGGGTTATAGCAGATGTCTGGATTCAGCTCTTAATCCAAAAATTTAAAGTCTGGCCCATTTGTTTTCTGGGGGATTTCTTGTTTTAATTGTATTATTATTATTATTATTATTTAATGACAACTGCAGCTTTCAAACTTTTCACTGAAATGTTTATGCACAGAGAACAATGGCTATGCAGTATATCTTAAATATTTATATATGCACTTTGCACTTGAGCAATAAGAAAGATTAAAATTTCATTCTTGCAGACTCCTTTTCTCCTTTAAAGGATGCTGACACAGAACAGTTTAGTTTGATTTTAACATCTTGCCTTTTTTGCACAAATGGAGCTAAAGTGGAGCAGGTTTAAGTGAATAGTTGTCATGGGGCAAGCAAAACCTCAAGGTGTTCAGTCATAAACTGTAACATGTGCTTAAGACATTAAGACGAGAATTACCACTTCCTCATAGGTGTTAGGCTATTAGTATTGATTTTTTAGGGTGATGAATGAACAACCTCAAATATGATTTTTAATCTCTTTCTTTACTCATTGATTGGAGTGCAAAATACTTGTATTTGCTGGATTAAAAATGCTAAATAAATATATTAAAATAATTGTGTGCATGCTGTTTCACATGCTACTATTTAAAAAAAAATAGTGTGCAGTATGAAGTATACACTGTGTAGGATGTGCCACAATAGTATACTAGTATTAAATGTCACAATCAGAGACATTTATATGTATTTTGTAAAATCTAAAATCAAATTTTGGGGGGATAACCACATCACACAATCCAGCATCACATAGAGATCTTGAGGCATGCGTAAAACATGTTGTACAGGAAGGGTGCATTAATATTTAGTGTGGCCTTTGGATGCTGACATCCACTGCTAATTATACTGAAGGTCACATCATGCAGTCAGGAGCTACTTCAAGACATGACAGGTTAAAGTGGTATCCAAGGACTAAAGAAAGCAGGTGAATGCAAGAAAGCAAGATATAGTAGAGAGTTACATTTATTTGCATTGTAGTTTTATTTATTGATTTGTTATTATGGTGCGGTCCTTACATATTATTACCTTTCTCACTGTCTCATATGCACTAGTATGCCATAGAATAGATATAGAATTATTTACAATGTCTTTTGTGTTTGGTGCAGCGTTGACTCTGGTAGTGTTAAGAGTGAAATCAATGAGAAACCCTGAAGGCTGAATGGTCAGTTGGTGTGGAGTATTTGACAAGTAGCCTTATTTTGTATTCACTCCCAGCCATGTCTTGTCCCTCGACTCCCAACTTCTTTCCTTTTGCTTTTATTTTGTTTGGTCTTGAGCTGTCCTTGGTCCTAAACGGCTGCATGCATGCTAAGTAATGTGCATCTCCGGTCAGAGGCCATTCATTTCAGTGCTCTTTAAGTTCTGGCTGAAGTTAACTTTTTTGAAAGCTGTAGTGTAAATATTGTCCTTTATGATTTTCCTATTAATATAAAATTAATAAGCAAAATATTAACCTGTAAATGGGATGTGGCAGATTTAAGTTGAAATGTCTCCACTGTCTTTGGGACATTATGTTGTCTTCAGTTTATGTGATGAACCTTCTAATAAAGAAGAAAAATCTGGAAAATAAAATGGAAAAAGTATGAATAATGTGCATTTCCTGAAGGAAACAGAATAGTGCAAAAGAATCGTGTTTAGCCTAAACTCTACTTTATTCCATATTACAGTGTAAAGGTGACTACAAATGTTTGAAACATATGCCTAGAAGACAAGACCGATCACAATTAATTATGCAAATGTAAGAATGAAGACAAATCACAGTTTTTAACAATGTTAGTCAATGGGAAATTTATATCACTTTTAACATTTATTGTGCTCATCGAATTCATTCTAAATGTCTGTGTTTAAAATGAATAACTTTGTTCCTGTGAATATGAATTAATTTATTCTTTCTTTCATTCATTCATTCCATTTGTAATGTGTTTATGCATTTGTGTTAAATGTTGTGAATTGTATTGTGATTTATGTGATGCAGTGGCTTCGTCTTGAGCCCAAGCTAAATTTCCTTTTGGGACAACAAAGTATATCTTACCTTATTTTAACTTGTGGAAGTCATGGCACTTACAGGTAAAAAGCTGCTGTCACGCCCCTGGACGTTCTGTGTGTGTGTTTTTCTCCCCATGTGCTCCCCGTGACCTAGTTTTCCCTCATGGTTGATTTTCATTCCATTCACCTGTGTTCCCTTAATTATTTAATTCATTCAAGTTTATTTGTACAGTGCTTTTCACGATACAAATCATTGCAAAGCAACTTTACAGCAAATTAAGTTTCTACAATATTTAGTGGTAGCTCATCAGTGGTGACTGTCAGTCAATGTACATATGGCAGAAATGTACGGAAAAATCAATTAAAGACGTAATCAAACAGACGATGAACACTATTAACAGCAATTATATGGGGTGGAGTTATATTTAATAGACCTGAGAAACATTGTTACTGTACTGAAAGAGTTCAGTAAATGTGCTTTGAATGAGGCTGCATTATGCACAGTCTGAATTTAAAACTGAAGCAATTGAATTAACAGAAAACAATGCATTACAATAAAATCTACAGGTATTAATCCTCATGGGCAAGTAGCAAATTAATATTGAGGATACAGTATGAAACTGGGGTACAGTATAGGTGAAGTGAATCTGTTCTGTTTGACTGTTTTGCATTAAAGAGAAAATGCTGCATGACTTTTTCATTATTTCAATTATAGCATGCATGATAGAGCCCCTCTCTGACTCTTTGCAGCAGAGTCAGAAGTGAGTCATTCCTCCTCACCCAGTTTGGAGCTCAATCCATATTCCAGACCTAAAGCTCCAGGCAACTTTAAAGGGGTCATATGATGTTGCTAAAAAGAAC
>NW_015649573.1:192233-199395 GCF_001515625.1 Sinocyclocheilus rhinocerous | reverse complement strand
AACTAGTGATAACAAGGCGCTCTGATTGTTTTTGTTGTAGAATACGATCGGGGATATATTCACATGTTATAGAAACGAAAATTATGGTGTATTAAATTGATTTTAAGATAAAAAATAGACGATAAAGAATTAACTTGACGGAGCACAAACTCAAAACACACGGCAGCAACAAACAGGAAGAAATTATCCTCATTAGTTCCTTGTTACTTAAGCCCAGTGTTTCCTGTGTCCAGTGTTGCGTGTCATCTATGTATAGTGGTTGTGTTCCTAGTTCTCTGAGTTCCCTTTCAGTCGGTCACTCTCGACGTCACGTCTCCGTTCCCTCCTTCAGGGAACGAGGGTTACATACGTAACCGAGACGTTCTCTGTGTTTGAGTTATAATAAATGTGGTTTTCCGATCCTGCTCCTGCGTCGTGCTCTTCACAGCAGCCACACGTGACAGCTGCAAATGCATATTGCTTCAAAAACACAGCAACAACCACCACACCAAAACAATTATTATTCTTATTGAGTACCATATGTATAACTTTTATAAATACAAAAACAGAAGGCCAAAATGATCTGCTATACGGCTGGATTAATTGTTGTAATAAACCAAATGTATATTTCCTCATTTAAAGGGATAGTTCCCAAACAGTTGAGTCATTGCCATTGACTTCTATAGAGTAAATGATTACAGAATTTTCATTTTTGGATGACCTATCCCTTTAACAGATGCAATTGCCCAAAGCAAATTACAAATAGATGAGTAATTTAACACATGTGGTCTAAGTGAAAATAAGCATCTCTTCTCGTTCTAATAGAGAGTCGTGATGGTGATTAACTCTGACAAGGTAGTTTAAAGTTTTAGCAACTTCAACACACTCAAGCTCTTCAGCAAGACTAAAGGTTTGTCATCTACACACGTGGACAGACCTGTCATGTCCTTTTCCTGTAGTACATCTCATACAGTCTTTATGTTTCCACCATCGCTCCTTGTTTTCCTCTAGCCTACAAGAGATGGACAGAACAGCGTTCGGCGAATGAGTGTAGCTCTCTCAGTTCAGTCCAGGACTTGACTTCAATAATGAATACGAAGTCTTTCAGCAGAAATGATTCATATCCAACTCAACGAGTTTCAAAGAACGCAAAAACTCAAATAGTGCCTATCTGAATCATTCAGACTGAAGACATTTGGAAATAAATAATTCTTGGACACATTTCATGCAAAGTTGCAAGAATTTTATTTTTCTTTATTCTGACCTTACAGGAGAACAGTGCTGATTCGAGTAGTTTGATGCTCTGATAAGCACAACATGCAAAGTACATACAAATATCTGGATCTCTCTGTCTGCTATCTTAAATATGTAGTATATATTTTCAAGGAGCTCCTTACCGTGCTTTCTGGGATTGTATTCTCAACATACAGTGCCTACGATACATAAAATGTAAACAATGTATAAAGCTCAATAAAATGTACGAGCATGAGTAAGAGAAAGCAAGTCAAATGCTAGCATAGGCCATATTGGGAAACTTGAGAAACAGTAAAAACATTTATAATGTTCCAAAAGATTTCTGTTTCAAGTAAATACTGTTCTTTGACACTGAAGACACTAAACACTAAAGCTGTAATAGCTGCTAAAAATTCAGCTTTGCCATCACAGGAATAAATTACATATTAGAAATCATAAAAGAAACCAGTCGCCAGTTTTTACATCAGTTTCAGCTCTTTAAGAAAGTTGTTGTTTATTGTAAATACTTCATTATGATGTAGTTTTAATTAGGCTCTCAGGGCAGGACTGATTGTTGATTCATCTATTTTCATAATTTAGCAGTTTAGGTGCTAATGAGTACTAACTGATTTAGAATTGGTCCCAGTACTTCAGTTTGATTGGTCATAGTCTCTCCATGCCTTTTAATCACTCTGTTTTTTCCTTGCAGTTTGAGTTCAAGGCAAAGAACGTGAAGAAGAAGAAAGTGAGCATAGTGGTTTCCGTAGACGGGGTCAAAGTGGTGCTGCGCAAAAAACCCAAGGCATGTGTGATCTCATTAGCCCTACACCTCTGACATGACACATGAATATCATTATCCTGTATCAGAATTACAGTACTAGAATTTAGAAGTTTATATTTTTATCTCATTCATAATGAGCATTTGCAGTAGAGTCCCTGACATTTGCCTCGTTTTGACCTTAAGAGGAAAGAGTGGACGTGGGATGAGAGCAAGATGCTGGTTATGCACGACCCCATATACAGGTGAGATGCAGAAAATATAACAAAATAAATGATATTTCGACAAATGATATTGTATTAATGTTTAGCCTATGTTCACTTTTTTTCTCTCTGTTTCCTCCTAGGATCTTCTATGTATCCCATGATTCTCAGGATCTGAAGATTTTCAGCTACATTGCTCGTGATGGATCCAGCATATATTATTTGATTATTTATTATATAACATATATATTAGTTGTTATGCTAATATGTTATGCCGTTGTTATGCTAATAATATTATTTGTAATGAGTTTTGCACCCCACAGATATTTTTAATTTTAGAATTATTAATCGGATGTAAAAATTAAGATTATTCATATAATGTATGTTATATATATAAGATTCTAAATGCGATCTTTCACCTTTCTTCTCTCTCAGAGTCAGGCCATGCGGATAGTGCGGACGGTCGGTCAGGCGTTTGAGGTGTGCCATAAGCAGAGTCTGCAGCACGCTGAGCAGAATGCAGATGAACAGCCAGACGGCCCTGCAGACGGCCAGAGCGATCAGTCTGGAGAAGAGCCCAGCCCTGAAGGTGAGACCATGCCATCGCGTCAGAGCATTAATGCCTAAAACACGTCATAATAGAGTAAATCAAATCTGTGGAGTGCATTGTTGTGTAACTGGTTTCTTAAAGTGTGCATTATATTCTTGAAATGCTGCTGTTGTTTACAGCTCGTCATCTGACAGGCATGGAGCACGGAATGGATGATGTCACTGGAACGGAGTCACATTCCACAAAGCTCAGTGAGCAAGCTATGGATGACATTCTTCACGGTCTGTCAGAGCTCAACATGGTGAAACCTGGACAAACCCTTCAGGTGAGAGCGATCTGGAGTATGAGCATGACTGAGTGGTTTGTCCAGAAGAGAAGCTCTTGCATCATTTCTCCCCACAGACGTCTGTCGAATATCGCTTGTCAGCTGGAAATAAGGCTGTTTATAAATGGAAGAAACCACTTTCACCTTCTTTCACTTCTGTTTTTTCCCCTTTATCTCAACCTTATTCCTCCTTCTGGGTATTCAGTGATACTGTTATGTTGCCCCAGGCCTGCACACTATTTTCAAAATCTTTGCCTGACTTTAACCACTTAACTGTGTCTGAAGTGGAAATAATATCATACAGCCCCAGTGAGACAGGAATTTCATTTAGACAGCAACACACAAAAATCTTTAGATTATTTAAGTTCCACTCATACAGCAAGTCTCAGCTGAGTGAGCAGTTTTACAAATTTATGTAGGCTAAAAATCATGTTGTTAGGTCAGGATAAAAAGATTTTATATCCCTTTCACTGAGATTTGTTTGGCATTGTGACGTTATTTTAATTTCACTTCTCATTAGTGTAATGTGTAACTTTTCCTCATTATTCTCAGTGGTGATTATCATTATTTTAGGCCTTATTTGGACCACTGTAATAGTGTAAAAGATTACATACAAAAAATATTTTTTACCTACTATTTCAACAATGAGTGTAGGCTGCTACACTACAGTTTAAAACCTTTGGGTTGGTAAGATTTTTAGCGTTTTTGAAAGAAGTCTCTTATGCTCACCAAGGTTACATTTATTTGATTTAAACTATAGTCAAACAGTAATATTATCAACTATTATTTCAATTTAAAATAACCGTTTTCTGTATTTTGAAATGGAAAAGCTGAATTTTCAGCAGCCATTACTCCAGTCTGTCACATGATCCTTCAGAAATCATTCAAATATGATTTGGTGCTCAAGAAACATTTCAATGTTATCAATGTTGAAAGGAGTAGTGCTCATGATACTTTTTTTCCAAGGATTCTTTGATTAATTCATAAATTGAATAAAATTGTTAATTTTAAAACAAAATCTTACTGACCCAAAACTTTTGAGCTCTAGTGTATTATTAAATTAAATAAAAGCAAAAACATTCATTTAAAAAAATGAAATTAAAGGAATTTAAACATATTTAAACAAATCAATTCAACATATTACCATGATATATATAAATGCTTTTTATACTTTAAATAATATATTATTATTGTTTTACATTAGTATTATTATTTTTTGTTTATTTGTGCATTACTACAGTAATGAGATTTAGGGGTAGGGAGTACTTACTTGTCATAAATTTAATGTAATTTAAAGGCAAACTGTGGCCAGTCAGGTTGATTTGGCTGCATGTCCGTGTTTAAAAGTTCATATATCATACGAGAGAGCCATAAGGATTATTAAGTTCAAATTCAAAAATTGTTTGATGTTTGATATCTCTCCATCATTCATTACAGAAATTCCCAGTGCAGAAAGGCTGGCTAGCCTGAAAGCAGATAATGCATTCAGTCATTTTACATGTATTCGTTTAGCAGCAATCAAATTCATAATGCATTCATGTGTTCCTTGTCTAGCAAACATCAAAGATCCAGTGGTGTTCCATTAGCTTTGTAGCTGATGTTCATAACAAATGAATCTACTGAAGACAGAATGGGAACATTCATTGTTGCAGCTTCCTTTTTTATGCTGTTTTAAAATGTAGTCGTTAACTGTTATCTCTTTGCCATCCTACTTATGGAAGGCATTCCTGTGTGCACAGTGGAGATAATGGACATGAAAAGATTGTTTTCATGAACGGTTTCATTTTGGCAGTCTTACTTGCTTTTGCAGATGTGCTGCTACCTCCATCCTCTGTCTCTCCTCACTCTGATATAACCCTGAAATTAAACCTCCAGCTCCTCCTGGTGGTTAACATCAGAAATCACACAACGGGAGGAATTATGTTGATACTCTACTTTATAGATCATGTCATGTAAACTAAACTTTAATGAGCAGTATATAAACTATAATAGGCACATTTCTGAGTGATGTGCAAGACTTGAGACTAGCACTGTGTAGAAGATTTTTTTTTTCTCCCAGGGACAATAGACACAATTTATTTAGTTTAGTAACTGTACAAAAAATTATACATAAATATTATACCACAGAACGCCTAATTTATCAATTAGTATCTAAAATTTTATATCTAATTTAATATCTAAATACATTTTGTTCAAAATTGTATAATATTTCTGTAATATGCAAAGTATTCCAGAGAGCTGAATATTAAAGGGATAGTTCACCCAAAAATGAAAATTTAGTTGTAATTTTTTTTCTACCCTCAGTTTGTTCCAGACCTGTATGAGTTTCTTTCTTCTGCTGAACACAGAGGACGTTTTGAAGACTGTGGTCTCTGGTCTCTGGTCCCCATTGACTCTCTGAAGAAAGAAATTATACAGGTTTGGAACTTGGGGTGTGTAAATGGTGACAGAATTTTCATTTTGGGGTCAACTATTCCTTAAATGTCTAAATATTGTCTATGGAAATCTTTAAATGTATAAAGGTGTGTGTGATGGTAAAGGGTTAGGGATAGAAAAAAAGGTTAGTAAATGCAGTGCAATTGTATTGTAAAGTGTTACCCAAAATATAATTGGGTGAGAAAGCAGAGAGAGTTTTGGTGTTCAAATCCCTAGAGCCATGTTTCTGTCTCAGTTTTTAACAGACAGGGTAAAGCTACTTAGAGAAAATTAGTTTCTAATTTTAGTTTCTCTTTCTCTCTCTCTCTCTCTCTCTCTCTCTCGCTCTCTCTCTGTGTGTGTGTGTGTGTGTTTATGCTTGTCTGTTTGAGAGCTTTTTTGGCTACAGAAATTATAAAGCTGATGCTGCTTAATGCTCCTTTGTATTGTAAAAAGTGCCATACAAATAAACTAAACTGGCTTGAATTTGTCAGAAATATACACACGTTTAGTTGTGTGTTCTGACTTTTATGTAGAATATATTTATGTGTATCTACATAACTGAGTGTAGACCAGAACATAAATCTCTTTTCTAAAAAAAATGTTTTTAGGATTCTTAAAAGATACAACATATTTCACACACGTTTATTTTGCACGCTCTGTTTCTCTCCGCTGAGGGACTGGGACAGTCCCATGGGCTCGGTTTCAGTTACAGTTAAATTTGAAGTGACACGTCTGTGGTGACGAAATCATTATTAGTTGTTTGTTGGATTAAGCACGTCTCCACTTGTGTGAGAATGGAGGAATCTAGACCTCTACATTTTCTTTAGCATCAAAATGTGTGCATTTGTGTGTCCTTTTCATTCAAAATATATCATATTTGTGTTTGTTACACTTCCATTCATCATCATCAAAACTATTTAATAATATATTTTAAAAAATAATAATATATCTTACTGTTCAACTGTGGTATAGGATTGAACTGTTAAATCAGGGTACAGGGCTGCTAACTGTATGCAAACAGTAATTAATTTGAACAAAATATGTTAACAGAAATGCATCATCGTGTAGCAAAAACTAATGACTGACCTCACATCCCTCTCTCTTTTTCACAGATATCAGAATGTCAAAGCCAATAGAGGTTGAGAATCCAGCGGCAGACTCTCCGATGGAGAGCACAGGTATAAAACTACATTATATTTTCATTTTTTTATAGGTCTGCAACAAGGATCAACAAAAAAGAATTTTCTGCTCAGATATTTACTTGACATAATAACATTTCCAGCCTATTTTTATGTGTTAACAACATTCTAAAATTATGAAAATAATAAATCAATAATAAACAATAAACAAAAGTAGTGCTGGGCAACGATTAAACACGATTAATCGCATCCAAAATAAAAGTTTTTGTGTACATAATATATGTTTGTGAACTGTGTATATTTATTATGTATATATAAAGACACACACATGCATGTATATATTTAAGAAAAATATGTTATGTTTGTATATTATATATATATTTATATATAATATAAATTATATGAATATAAATATATACATGTAAATATTTTCAAAAAATATGCTGTATGTGTGTCTTTATATATACATAATAAATATACACAGTACACACACATATATTATGTACACAAAAACTTTTATTTTGGATGCGATTAATC
>NW_015649573.1:185268-191007 GCF_001515625.1 Sinocyclocheilus rhinocerous | reverse complement strand
TTTAATTAGGCTCTCAGGGCAAGACTGATTGTCGATTCATCTATTTTCATAATTTAGCAGTTTAGGTGCTAATGAGTACTAACTGATTTAGAATTGGTCCCAGTACTTCAGTTTGATTGGTCATAGTCTCTCCATGCCTTTTAATCACTCTGTTTTTTCCTTGCAGTTTGAGTTCAAGGCAAAGAACGTGAAGAAGAAGAAAGTGAGCATAGTGGTTTCCGTAGACGGGGTCAAAGTGGTGCTGCGCAAAAAACCCAAGGCATGTGTGATCTCATTAGCCCTACACCTCTGACATGACACATGAATATCATTATCCTGTATCAGAATTACAGTACTAGAATTTAGAAGTTTATATTTTTATCTCATTCATAATGAGCATTTGCAGTAGAGTCCCTGACATTTGCCTCGTTTTGACCTTAAGAGGAAAGAGTGGACGTGGGATGAGAGCAAGATGCTGGTTATGCACGACCCCATATACAGGTGAGATGCAGAAAATATAACAAAATAAATGATATTTCGACAAATGATATTGTATTAATGTTTAGCCTATGTTCACTTTTTTTCTCTCTGTTTCCTCCTAGGATCTTCTATGTATCCCATGATTCTCAGGATCTGAAGATTTTCAGCTACATTGCTCGTGACGGATCCAATAACTCGTTCAGATGCAATGTATTCAAGTCCAAAAAAAAGGTAGAGCAGTCTCTTTTTTACGTAAAAGGCAAAATAATGATCTCCTGTTACTCTCTTTCTCTCTGCCACTTTTGCCCCAGACCAAGGATAAATATCATGATGTATGCCATTTTTTCAGTCCATCTTGTCCTTGAGCAACTGATTAAATTTGTAGAGGGCCTTAACCTTGATACTCTTCACCTATTTGTCTCTGTTGTCTCTGCTGTTCTTGTCATTCTTTGCCCTTTGCTTTTTTTTCATGGAATTGTAGTAGCACAGCCCCCGTAATGGGGGGGAAAAAAACTACCTATGAACAAAAAGCAGAAGAAAATTATTTTATATGAGGAGAAGAGCCCAGCCCTGAAGGTGAGACCATGCCATCGCATCAGAGCATTATTGCCTAAAACACATGTCATCACTGAGTAAATTAAAATCTGTGGAGCATTTCTGTGATCTATCTCGCGTGATGTATGAACATGTTGATCATTGTTGTATAACTGGTTTCTTGAAGTGTGCATCATATTCTTAAAATTCTGCTGTTGTTTACAGCTCGTCAGCTGACAGGGATGGAGCACGGAATGGATGATGCCACTGGAACGGAGTCACATTCCACAAAGCTCAGTGAGCAGGCTATGGATGACATTCTTCAGAGTCTGTCAGAGCTCAACATGGTGAAACCTTCACAAACCCTCCAGGTGAGTGAGAGTGATCTGGAGTATGAGCATGACTGAGAAGCTCTTCTCCCCACAGACGTCTGTCCAATATCGCTCGTCAGCTGGAAATAGGCTGTTTATAAATATAGAGGAAACCCCTTTCACCTCCTTTTTCTTCTGTTTTTTCCCCTTTAACTCAACCTTATTCCTCCTTCTGGGTATTCAGTGATACTGTTATGTTGCCCCAGGCCTGCACACTATTTTCAAAATCTTTGCCTGACTTTAACCACTTAACTGTGTCTGAAGTGGAAATAATATCATACAGCCCCAGTGAGACAGGAATTTCATTTAGACAGCAACACACAAAAATCTTTAGATTATTTAAGTTCCACTCATACAGCAAGTCTCAGCTGAGTGAGCAGTTTCACAAACTTATGCCAGCTAGAAATCATGCTGTTAGGTCAGGATAAAAATATTTTATACCCCTTTTATTAATTGTGGCATTGTGACGTTATTTTAATTTCCCCTCAGATTTTCATTAGTGTAATGCATCTGCCTCATTATTCTCAGTGGTGATTATCATTTTTAGACCTCATTTAAACCACTGTATTAGTGTAATAGATTACATGTACTGTATTTTTACCTATCTTCTCAACAATGAAGTGGGTCATTACTAGGTAGGCTGCTACACTACCGTTTAAAAGTTTGGGGTTGGTATTTTTTTATGTTTTTGAAAGAAGTCTCGTATGCTCACCAAGACTACATTTATTTGATTAAATCTACAGTAAAACAGTAATATTGTCAAATATTATTTAAATGTAAAATAACTGTTTTCTATATTTTGAAATGTAATTTATTCCTGTGATGGAAAAGCTGACTTTTCAGCAGCCATTACTCCAGTCTGTCACATGATCCTTCAGAAATAATTCAAATGTGATTTCTTATTATTATCAATGTTGAAAGCAGTAGTGCTGCTTAATATTTTTGTGGAAACCATGATACTTTTTTTCAGGATTCTTTGATGAATGCATCCTTGCTGAATAAAATTATTAATTTCAAAACAAAATCTTGCTGACCCAAAACTTTTGAACTATACTGTATTATTAAAGTAAATGAAAGCAAAAACAATAATTTAAAAAATGAAATGAAATGCATTTAAACATATTTAAACAAATGAATTCAACATATTTTACCATGATATATGACAAGTCTCAGTTATCCTAACGCAGCACACGTAGCAAGGTCTTTTTTTAAATTATATAATAAATAAAAAGAAAACAGATAGAATAGAAAAAGAATAGAGCAAGCTAGTGTTAGGCATTTTTTTAAAGAAAACAAGCAGTTGGTAAATGAATAGAGTGCAAGTCTAAAAGGGGCAAGTATTTTATTTTTTTAAAGAATAGAATTAGAATAGAGAGTGCTAGAGGAAGAGATGTGGTTTTAGCCGATTCTTGAAGATGGCTAAGGACTCAGCTGCTCGGATTGCATTATAAATGCTTTTTATACATTAAATAAGATACAGTATTATTAGTATTATCTGTTAGTATTATTATTTGTGCATTACTACAGTAATGAGATTTAATGACATTTAAATGCAAACTGGCCATTCAAGTTGATTTGGCTGCATGTCCGTGTTTATAAGTTCATATATCATATGAGGGTGCCATAAGGATTATTAAGTAAGTTCAAATTCAAAAACTGTTTGATGTTTGATATCTCTCCATGGTTCATTACAGAAATTCCCAGTGCAGAAAGGCTGCCTAGCCTGAAAGCAGATAATGCATTCATTCATTTTACATGTATTCATTTAGCAGCAATCCATTCATAATGCATTCATGTGTTCCTTGTCTAGCAAACATCAAAGATCCAGTGGTGTTCCATTAGCTTTGTAGCTGACGTTCATGACAAATGGATCTACTGGAGGATAAAAGAAGACAGAATGGGAACATTCATTGTTGCAGCTTCCTTTTTTTATGCATTATTTTTTATTTTTTTAAATGTAGTCATGAACTGTTATATCTTTGCCATCCTACATATGGAAGATATTTCTGTCTGCACAATGGAGATAATGGATATGAAAAGATTGTTTTCATGAACGGTTTCATTTTGGCAGTCTTGCTTTTGCAGATGTGCTACTAGCTCCATCATCTGTCTCTCATCATGCTGATATAAACCTCCAGCTCCTCCTGGTGGTTGACATCTGAAATCACACAGAAAGAGGAATTCTGTTGTTGTTCTCTTTGCTGCTTTCTAGTTGTGATAATGTCATGTTTGGTGTCATGCGTATGACACTTTCTCCTTCTTGATCCAAAGCTTTGGCACTACTTATGTTTTGAGACATATTTGCATTTATCTTATGGTGGTTTAAAGAGTGTTGTGATTTGCTTTGACAAACAGTTACCAGAGGTGTAAAGAGTACCTAAAAACCATACTTGAGTAAAAGTACAGATACCATACAGTGAAAATTACTCCACTACACGTTACAAGTCACCAATTCCAAAACAACTTGAGTAAAAGTCTTAGAGTATCTGATTTTAACAGTACTTAAGTATTTTACTTATACTAAATATAGGCTCAAAAATGCACTAGTCAAAGAGACATGCTAGTTAAAAAACTGTAATGTTGTGGAGAAGCTGCAGAAAATAGGCAGAGGCAAGGATCTCTGTGCTGGTATTTCATGGAAAAACTAGAACAAACAATAAGGCAAAAACCAAAGGGAACAAAGAACAGAATGACTGGCAAACAGACAACCATTACATTCAACAACTCGCAAGGAACTAAAGAAAAACTAGGGCTATATATACACACTGGGGGCTAACAAGCTTAACAAGATAACAAGACACACCTGGGGAGACTAATCAAGGGGAACCAATGAACAAACGGACAACAAACTGACTACAAACACCACGGGAGACAGGAAGTGACATAAAAGTCCAGGGCAAGGCACAGAGAGCATGAAACAAAAACAAGAAAGAGCTGATTTGTGAGGAGAACAATCACATTTATTTTCTAAAACCAAAATAAAACTGAACACCTCAAAATAACAAAACAAAACAAACAAACAATATCTTTCAAAAAGGTCTCTTCAGTATAATGGATAAATAAAATAATGTCAAGTAAAATTAAAAAGCAGAAGCCTTCTTGCAGTGGATGTGCTGGTTTGGGCCTCATTGCCGGCTGCAGTCATGTCCTCATCTCATATATAAAACACCTCTGATTCACAAATACTTGCTAAGGAAATCACATTCACATAAAGTAGCCTTGTTGAAAAGTTTGGGTGAGTAAGGGCAAAAAGCACAAGATGCAGTACTTTCAGTGACCTGTAATAGGCAGTATCACGTCTTCTGTAGCAGAAATAAACTGCTGCAGAAAAAGCTAGGTCCATGCAAAATGTAATGTGTAACTGCAACACTCATTTCAAATGTAGTGGAGTAAAGAGTACAGATACTCACTCAAAAATGTAGTGAAGTAAAGAGTAAAAGTTGCTAATATCTTTGATACTCAGTACAACTACAAAGTACCCGAAAAGATACTCAAGTACAGTAACTAATTACATTTACTCCAATACTTCACACCTCTGCAAATAACTAAACTATGATATTTTGCTCTTTTAGGGTCACAATGGCTCCTGCCTTCCGCTTGACTCTGAAGCCCAAAGCCACAGATAATATGACCCACCTGATGGTGGACTTCAGTCAGGAGAGACCGCTTCTGCAGGGCCTCAAGTTCCTCCCCGGTAAGCTAATCACTCATTTGTTCTTTAGCCGCTTGTATTACAGGATCAACCCATCTAGAGTTTGAACCTACAGCCTTTCAGTTTCCAACAACCCAGCATCTAGTTACTAAACCTGTGATAGAAGAATCTACTATAACCTGTTCTGTAAATATGATGATTATGATTCTTATCATCATAGAAATGTTTCCACAACCAAAGGATCTTAACATTAATTTAAAAGAATGTTATTGTTATGTTTACTAAAACATCTCAAATATGCCATTTCACATAACCCTAACACTCCGATATTACATGTGTTGCATGACGCTAATGTGAATACTTGGATACAAAAAAAACTGTTATGTTCCACTCTTTTATTTCATGTCAGCTAAATAAGTAAACCCTGTCACTTTTTTCATGGGTATTCAGTACAAAACTTATTTAGCATTAAATGGCCTATCAGAGTTGTTAAAGGAATAGTTCACCCAAAAATTAAAATTTGATGAAGATTTACTCTACCTCAGGTTATCCAAAATGTAGATGAGTTTGTTTCTGTTCACATGTGTATTCATGCATCAGGGTGACTCTCTGCAATTTTGTGTGTCCACTCTGGTTTCGTGTCTCATGATGCACCAAATCCAGAAATTTAAAAATACCACTAAAACATTTTTTTGCATCACCTGCCTGTAACGACGTAAACCC
>NW_015649573.1:147972-183057 GCF_001515625.1 Sinocyclocheilus rhinocerous | reverse complement strand
GGCCTCATTGCTGGCTGCAGTCATGTCCTCATCTCATATATAAAACACCTGTGATTCACAAATACTTAAGGAACTCGCATTCACATAAAGTAGCCTTGTTGAAAAGTTTGGTTGAGTAAGGGCAAAACGCACAAGATGCAGTACTTTCAGTGACCTGTAATAGGCAGTATCACATCTTTTGTAGCAGAAATGAACTGCTGCAGAAAAAGCTAGGTCCATGCAAAATTTAATGTGTAACTGCAACACTCATTTCAAATGTAGTGGAGTAAAGAGTACAGATACTCATTAAAAAATGTAGTGAAGTAAAGAGTAAAAGTTGCTAATATCTTTGATACTCAGTACAACTACAAAGTACCCGAAAAGATACTCAAGTACAGTAACTAATTACATTTACTCCAATACTTTACACCTCTGACAGTTACTTGACTTTATAGCTCATGACATGTAAACTAAACTATAATGAGCAGTTTCTAAATTATAATTGGCAAATTTATGAGTGATGCACAAGACTTGAAACTAGCACTGATTTACTATGCCTTGATTTATCAGTTAGAATATCCAGATACATTTTGTTCAAAATTGCTTAATATTTCTGTAATATACAAAGTATCCTAGAGAGCTGAATATGAAAAGGATAGTTCAACCAAAAATGAAAATTCTAGGCTACTATCTATCATTTACTACCCTCAGTTTGTTCCAAACATGTATGAGTTTCTTTATTCTGCTGAACACAGAGGACATTTAGAAAACTGTGGTTAACCAATCAGTCTCTGGTCCCCATTGACTTCTATAGTATTTTCTCCATACTCTGGAAATCAATGACTAACAGCAACTGTTTGGTTAACCAAAATATCTTAATATTTTATGTTCAGCAGAAGAAAGAAATTATACAGCTTTGGGTGTATAATCACTATAGTCACCCACAACTCGAGGGTGAGTAAATTGTGATAGAATTTTCATTTTGGGGTGAACTATTGTTTTAATGTCTAAATATTGTCTATGAAAATCTTTAAATTTATAAAGGTTTGTGTGAGGGTTTAATTTAATTAAAAATGTAATTGTTAACATTAATTAAAAATACAACTGTTAACTGTTAGTAAATGCAGTGCATCTGTGTTGTAAAGTAAAGTGTTACCCAAAATACAATTAGGTGAGAAAGCAGAGAGTGTTTTGGTGTTCAAATCCCTAGAGCCATGTTTCTGTCTTAGTCCCTTTTATAACAGACAGAGTAAAGCTACTTAGAGAAAATTAGTTTCTCTCTCTTTCTTTCTCTCTCTCTCTCTCTCTCTCTCTGTGTGTGTGTGTGTGTGTGTGTGTGTGTTTGAGCGTACGTGTGTGCGTGCATGTGTGTGTGTGTGTGTGTGTGTTAGTTGTGCCTATGTGTATATGTTCCTCTTCTAATGAAAGCACTTGAGGTGTCCTGAACCACATATTAAAGTGCTCTCTCAGTGCAAACACACATGCCCACTAATTAACCCTATGCTTTCAAAGTCCATAGTCCTCAGTTGTACACTGCAGAAGATGATGTTTCAAATGATAATGTTTTATGAACCAAATAGTTGTTTGTTAACGTTTGTTTTCCCTCTCTCATATTCTCGTTCTTTATCTCTTAGTCTTTACAAGACCTGGAGGGTGTCTCTCTCTACACGCTATCTCCCAGCAGCCCTTGCTCTCCTACTCACACACCTTTGGCCACCCAACACCACCTGCAGTTACTCCAACAACAGCTGCTACAGCAGCAGCAACAAACACAGATCGCTGTTGCACAGGTAAGACATTGTTTACCCTTTTCTAGCTCTAGGAGGCGCTACAGCTCTATGAAATTTGCAGCAGTTGATTCCGTATTTTCAGGCTGTTTCACAATCATCTTCTCGCCAACCAGAGTACAGATCTATTCACCTCACCTCACCTCACTCCAGCAATTTCAGAGGCACATTTCCTGCATAACCCTATTTATTTTTCTTTGTTGAAATGACTACTGATAGCCTTTGTTAGAAAGCACTCACGTACCCTATAAGCCCAAATCATTCTCCATAACCATGAGGAAGCAAATATAAATATAGGGGAGACAGAACAAGATGCTGATAGAGGCAATCATCTTGCTGCGTTTGCCTGTTTATTTTTGTCATTCTGTCTCCGACTAATGATATTAGTTCTCATTTGGGATACTGTATAGGGTTCAGATGCTGTTATGGTTATAATGTCCTGTAAGAGAGAGAGGAAGCTGATGTGTTCTCAGCTCTGATTCAGCACAGTCATGCTATTGCATAGCAATAGCTTGGATAATGAGATTAATGTACAATCACCCCCCTGCCCAGAGAAAAATTTTTTTATTCTTTCATATCTCAGGAGACTTAGATTTTAGTTTATTTTGGGTGTCAACCTTGTCTCAGGTGTTTCTGAAACAAATCAGACAAAATGAATTTGAATAGCAGAGTTTATATTGAAACTAAATTTGACATTTGATTGCTCTTTTTTTTTGTCAAATATGAGCACAGTTTTTAATATTGTTGTGATCTCATTTTAAAAAGTCTAGAGCACTGGCTCTTTACCAGGGGGCCTCAGCACACTAAGAACATTCAGTTTTTGGGATTATGGAATTAATTATTTTAATTTTGCCACTCACTCAATTTGAAAATAAGCAGCTATGTCATTCATTATTTTATTTAATTATTTTAATATTGCTACTCCTAGATTCAGTAAATACAAAGTTTGAAAATAAGCAGCGTTGTCATTATAGTTGACGTTTCAGGATTGTCTTTTGTGGACCTTTAAATATTGCCATTGACAATTATAGAGTCAAAAAGGTTGAAAACCACTTCTCAAGAGTAGATTCTCAAGAGGGGTGTTTTTTCTCACAAGAAGTCTCTGTTTGCTCTCTATGTGTCTCATTGCTATCTAGGAGAAACAACTGAGATATTAAAGAGATCTTTTTTGCTTTCCTATGGGCTAAATCTCCCAAACAGCTGCACAAATGAAGACAGCAAAATAAAGCCTCTGCAGGAAGCCACTTTAGATTCTTTGAAAATGATCGATTAACAGAATAATAGATTAAAAGCTTAATATCTGTCATTGCTACTGATACACCAAAAACACAGGTTAGTATTTGGAGAATCAACTCTATACTCTATATTACCTGAAATAAGAGTGGTTTTAATCACTATAATCCTCAACTCATATCCTACCTGTAAGTTAGGATATCTTTCAGTAAGACCGGCATTATTCTTGACTGAGCGTGTCTCTGCTATAGGTGCAGCTCCTGAAGGATCAGCTGGCCGCAGAGACGGCTGGCCGCAAGGAGGCGCAGGCCAGAACTCACCAGCTGCTGCTGCAGAACCGAGACTTACTGCAACATACAGCCCTGCTGGTGAAACACCTCAGCCAACTGGAGATCAGAGTCAGTGGAGCCACACAGAGTAAGACAGTCTCTCTACACTCAAAAACTAATTATATATTTGAATATTTTGCAAGAAACTTAAAAATATATTGTATTTTAAACTGATAATCAATACAGTTCATAGTTTAATATTGTACCATTGTTTATGATTGGGTTATTGTCCATGCTTCGTGAGATGAGTATTTCATTCTCTCAATTACACCACAGTTTAAAAGTTTGGGGTCAGCAAGATTTATTTTTGAAGAAAATAATACTTTTATTCAGCTAGGACATATTAAATTAATGTAACAGTACATACATTTATAATTTATTTATTGCTGCTAAAAATGTTGCCTTGCCATTACAGGAAAAATACTGCATTTTAAAATATATTAAGTTCTTTTAAATCAATATTTCCCAATATTGCTGTTACTGTATTTTTGATAAAATTTTGAATGGTAGTGTATATTAACAAGAATTTAAGCATGTTTTTGTTTCTAATTTTTATTTGCTTAATAAATGTATTGGTCACACTGGCCTCAATAAACTCCTACTTTGCTGCTTATTAATAGTTAGTAAGTTTAGGTATTGGTAGGATTAGGGATGTAGAATATGTTCATGCAGAATATGTGCTTTATAAGTACTAATAAACAGCCAATATGTTAATAATAGGCATGCTAATAAGCAACTAGTTAATAGTGAGAATTGGTCCCTATACTAAAGTGTTACCAATGTATTTTTGTGATTTCTGAAAATAACTTTTTGCTTTTAGTCAAACATCATATTGCTGTGATTCATCTCTTAGCTACTTGGTTTGGTTCATAGCTAAGAACTTTTTATAAGATATTTCTACAAAGAAAATGAATGGGAAAAATACTTCCAGAACCCAGGCTGCTGAAAAACTGGGTGGTCACTGTTGGGCTCTATTACAGTCATAGACACACACATTCTTTTTTGACAGGCTGGTATGTTATTGAGTTGGTTGGTGTACACTAATCTATTTCAGAGTTTAGTGCAGGAGTTTATTGGGTTTGATTCATCAGCACTGGGCTCCATGCCGACTTTCACTTTCAGAGTGTGTGTGTGTGTGTGTGTGTGTGTGTGTGTGCGTGTGTGCATATGCTTATGCCTGGTGGGATGATGGTGTTGTCTTTGATGGATGGTATGATTGGTCATTTGGAGAGTTATTGAAATAGTCTGTCACCATTATTCCCTTGAGTGTCTGTCACTGAAGGGCTACTGTACGGCCAGTCTCTCAATAGCAGATTTTTTAATCGTAAGCTTCATTTACATAAGTGTTCAAAACATTCTGTAGGTATGACATCTGCATCCTCTAATGTTATGGACTGTTTCAGGGTGGCTATTAAGAACTTTATGTCTCAACTTTGTATTTGTGCCTTCTAGAAGAAGAATCCCCATGGAGTAGCATGTCCCCTCGTTCTCTCTCTCTCAACCTGAAGAACCTCTACACCCCTCACTCAGACCAGCCCGTCACCTCCACTCCAGCAGGACAGCCAGAAAATCCTCCTGTTTCCTCCCACGCTGAGTCCTACCTCAATCTGCTCAACCTGCGTGGTGCTCCCACCATTACAGCCAATGGGAAGCCAGCGAGTGCGAGAAGTGAAGCGGGACTGGACGCAGCAAGAAGGGAAGTTGCTAAGCTAGAAACTCGGAATTCAACAGCACTTGATGAGAGGTAATGGCACAAGGCAATAGCATTTACATAAACTTGTATGTATACAAATAAATTAGTTTGAGTCTGGCAAAGATATATATATGCAATAAAAATATCGGTATCGGTACTCGGTATCGGCAAGTACCAAAAATAAAAGTATCGGTATCGGGCGAGTACTGGAAAGAGTGGTATCGGTGCATCCCTAATATATATATATGTGTGTGTGTGTGTGTGTGTGCACAAACTACTGTTCAAAAGTTTGAGGTCAGTAAGTTTTTTATGAATACTTTATTCAGCTAGGATGCAGTAATTGATCAAAAGTGACTAAAGAATTTTACATTGGTATAAAAAATCTATTTAATATAAATGCTATCTTTCTATTCTTTTCTGTATCAGTACAGCTCTTTTCAACATTATTAATAATAAGAATGTTTCTTGAGCAACAAAATCAGCATATTAGAATGATTTCTGAAGGATCATGGGACACTGAAGACAGGAGTAAATTTAAATTGTCATAATCTTTCAAAATAATAATGTTTTTACTGCATTCTTGATTAAGTAAATGCTGCCTTGGTGACCATTAGAGGCTTCTTTTAAAAACATAAAAAATCTTACAAATCTCAAACTTTTCGCCTGAAGTATAAAAAAAGAATAAAAAGAATGTGACAAAGAAAGAGGTAAGTACAGAAAGGCAATGTTAAAATGTTCCTATTTCTTAGCCAGTCAAGTTGCTCCTTTCCGATCTGTAATTTAAACATACTAAAATCTGAGCTGCAACATCTGGACAAAATAATCACAGTGTGTCAGTGTGTGGAACAGAGTAGAGCAGCATCAAAACAAACCCAGAAATACAACGGAACTACAAAAAGTTTCAGCCGTTATGGGTCTCAGACTCTCCAAAATGTTTAAAACCATTGAGCAGATGTTTATGTTTGTGAAGATTTTACTTTTTTACCACATTTGGCTGGTGTTTGGGTTTTCTAAAACTAGTTCACATAATCCCACCTCCTCTCCTCTCTCTTTCCTCTCCTCACTCCATAAACATGTAGCAGACCTGTCGGAATGAATATTGGTTGTGAGCAATGTAAACAAATCTAATGAAAGTGTATTAGAAGGCAGAGAGCAATCTTTCCACACTGACTTTTGGCTGGCAAGTTTCCTTGAATAGTAATGGAAAATTTTGACTTTTGTTGGGTACTGCACATTCATCGCTCTCTGTGTGTGTGTGGTTAGTGCCAGCGGTAAACTGTTTTTGAGCTTTGCAGTACACGCCTACACCCATTCCTTCTTCTGCTAGAGATGTTTTCTTGCTTTGATTGGTTAGTTGTTTGTCATAGATTGCTCAATTGTTATGTAACGAAAAGAGTGAAAGCATGCATGTGTTTTTGTGATTGTATGCGTATATGCTTGCTTCTCGATCTGTGTGTGTGTGTCTATAAATGTATTCAAGAATATGTGTGTGTGTGTGTCTGGGAGAGTGATTTATTTCACAATTATCATGTCCCTGTAGATAGCTGCAGTCTCTCACACACAGAAAACATTCATTTTCACACTTTATTAGAGCAATTTAGAGCTTGCAGAAAACCTCACACTTACGCGCGCACACACACACACACAATTAAAAACACACTTACTGATTTATGTACACTGACGACACACTCACAGTTGCAGGGAAAGACTCAAAAATATGCACACAGTCACTATAACACATACTAACATCATGAACAGTTTGCTGCTAAAATACATACAAGGGCAGTTCTTTTTTTAAATTAGCATGTATTGGTTTTAGTGTGCACTATAAGTGTATTATGGTTAAAAAGGAAAGTTATGGATGCGTTCTGTTTTTGTTACAGTATTTTGTAGCCAAAAGTACAAAGCCAGCCCAGCACTGAGCCCAATTGCATTATTTTTATTAAAGCAAAGAAAATGAAAACAAAACAATATATAACAAGACCTCCGACTAGACTTCTTATAACACTTGACAAAATGAGTTCAGGTACACAGACAGGCTACACTAGAAAAGGCCTGTACACTATATACACAAATGAACTAGCAATACACAGGTGGATATAATCAGGACATGTACAGGAAATACTTGTGGCTGTGAATGGAATGCTAATGTACTGCTTGCTGTGTACTGTGCAGTATAAAAAAACAAACCTTTTAACTAATAATGCTACATCATTGTCAAATGACTACACTGTGACCAAATTTACCTGAAATTCATTGTCCATATTCTGGTTAACCTTTTAATTTACTTTTCCTAGTATCCCGCAGAATCACAGACATATTTTATTTGGACATATGCAGCTATACAGTAAATATATATTCACTTATGGTAGATATTAAAAATAAGGTGTTTACATGACCCAAATTGTATACAGAAGTATGCTAGGTGTCTTTGATTTTGTCTCTGATTTCTAAACTGAAAAATTGTCTTAATCTAGTTATCGCTTTCATAATCAGAATATTAGTGCAGTACAGTTAACTGGGGTCAGTATGATTTTCTTTTATTCAGCATTAAATTGATCAAAAGTGTCAGTAAAGACATTTCTAATGTTACAAATTATTTTTTATTTAAAATAAATGCTGTTTTTTTCTTTTTAACTTTCTATTAATCCAAGAATCCGGAATTTTTTTTTATCAACAACCGTTTTACCATTGATCAGTATATTAGAATGATTTCTGAAGGATCATGTGACACTAAAGACTGGAGTAATAACTGCTGAAAATTCAGCGTTGCCACCACAGGAACGAATTACATTATAGTATATAATATATTACCATAGAAAAGGTTACTTTCAACTGTAATAATATTTCAACATTAACATTAAAACATGTTTAAAAAACATTAAAAACAGTAGTATATTATATATGCTGAAGAGAGGTGAATTGTACAGTGTTATTGTTATATTTGTCCTGTAGTGTGGCATTTCGGAATTTTATTCAACTTGCTGAACAATACGCAGTCTATGTATGAGCTGTTTTTTACAGTTTAGCTGTTTTATACTTAAAAACTCTCCTGCGTCACAGTCACAAATAATGAGGAAGTAGAGCCACAGTGTAGAAACTGTCAGACAGGACTTCAGTGTGTCATGTCATGTGTGTGTCTGCTGGGTCTCAGTGTGTGTCCATCAGTGAGTCCTCACTGTGACTGTGGTTTTATGCACCTGCCCATCATTTGTTCATTTATCTGTCACTCCTGGTGTTAATGTCAGAGTGAACTCTACATGAGATGGAATCTGTCCATTCCTCCTGGTCATGGATTAGTCTATCTGCTGTTGCATTGATCTTCCATAATCTCCACTCGCTGCTTGATTACTGCTACTTAGACTGATCACAAGTGTGTGTGTGTGTGTGTGTGTCTGAGTGTGTCTGTGTGTCTGTGTGAATGAGTTTATGTAAAGTTGAAATACAGTACATGACTTTTGCCCAGATTTGTGCCCCAATTATCAGTCTGGATGCATCAACACTAGTTGCCAAAAATCAGTCTGCAGTCTGAGTTTACATGAAAATTGCATATGATGGGCACAGATTCCAATTTTTTTTTATTTTAGACCGTGATTCCATCCAGTCAGAACATATCAAAAATATTTCATATTTTGAAATTTTAGAACAATTTTGTAATGTGTCTCCTAGCAATGAGGTGGATGTTTCTGTCTGAATGATTTGGAAGTATAGTGTGTGATCCTTAATTGTTTAGCATATGAGCACCGTTTTTTTCCTCAGTTTCCATTTACGCAGTTGGAAAGTGTATGATGCCCCAGTTTGTTCATGTAGTGGTATTCCAGCCTTTAGGTCAACTTTAGGGGAAAATTGTACACAAAAGTGAGCTAAATATGAAAGCCTCCCTTTACTGATGTTTGGGGTCTAAAAAAATGATAATGATTGCAGTGTTGCAGTGGGAGTCAGATCGGATGATTTTCTAGATGGATTTCTCAGGTGTTTAGGTGAAGAGATTTGTGTGGGTGTGAGAGTTATAAGGGAAGAGAGACTCATTTTTGTTTTTCTCTGCTCAGGTGCACGTGTGAAGAGCCTCCCCTTCTGATTATCCACTTCCTCCTGTAACAGCCTTCTTCCTCCTCTCTAATCGTCTAACCCTCTCTGATGCTCTCTCTCCATCTCATGCCCTCATCTGACCTATCTTCCTTTGTCTGAAATCGCTGATTTTTGTTTCCTCTCCACTCCTCTCTTCTACATTTTACCAACCTTCTGTGAGTATAACGGAGATTGCACTTTATTTATTTACACTGACATGCTAAATGAATGATGATTACAGTGGTGTGTGTGTGTGTGTGTGTGTGTGTGTGTGTGTGTGTGTGCGTGCGCTCATATGTCCAGAATGATGGATTTACTCGTGCGTGATTGTGCGCTTGTGTGGTCAGGTTTTACCTACACTGTGCACTGTGTAATCACCTTGTGAGGCCTCTAAAAGGAAAAAAATAAGGGAAGCACTGAAATGAAAATACTATTATATATATATGGGATATATTAAAACCGATTATATTAGTATGAAAACCATTGCATCTACGACACCTCGCTAATAGGTGTGTGTGTGTGTGTGTGTGTGTGTGTGTGTTACTGTATGTTATGTTAGAGCTTAGAGTATCATCATGTAGTACACTGGCTTACACTCTCATTACAAAAGTGGATTTATGAAGTAAAGTTTATTGTATCTGTTTGCTCTTGCTGTAAAATTCAAGGATTCAAAGGATTCACGGATTCAAAGCGTTTATTGTCATATGCCCAGTGAGGAAAACAAGTTTCCCTGAGCAATGAAATTCTTACTTTGCTGTCCACAATGAATGCCAAGACAAGTGCAAAACTATACACACATATATACACACATACATACATACAAACGTAAGAAACATAATAATAAAAACTATGCTGCAGGAGTAGGACTATAGACTATGTATATCTATATATGCGAGTATAGAGTAGGGAATAGACTGTGAAAAATAGAGATATAGACTATGTACAGTATATCTATATATGCGAATGTACAGTATTAACTTATGTCAGTGTACAGTATTAAATGTCAACAGGGTTTAAATGCATTAGTAGATACTTTATTATGCACATATGTGGACTTCACACACTAAATTCCCGTTCAAGAATAAAAATAGTATCTGTCTACACATACACACACATGACCATGATCAGGAGCAAGTCTAATGCTCTCCCTCAGGGAGCTTTTAATATTTCATCTGATGATCACAATCTCTCAGCAGCAGCCCCCATCCACAGCTCCTGTGCCTCCGCAACGGCTTAACAAGTGCAACATTGAATAATGAGATTTTGTATTATGAGAAGTAAATTAAGCTCATCCTTTATTGATGCTATGGCATTTTACACAAGACTTAAGGTTATATTGTTAGACTTATTAAATGGGTGGTGTGACATTTCATCGCAAGAGCTCCACTGCTATTCAACATATCATTCCAGTATTTGCAAGATTTATAAGGGCTCTTCACATTTAAAAACACATATATATATATATAACAGCACATGTACACTGAAAGTCATTGCAGTACCAGGCAGGAGAGGTGTATATTAAAGAAAAATATTGAAAATGAAATTACTGAGACTTTTCGACACCCACAGGAAGATGAGTTAATATAAGATCCCCTGAGACGAGGAGACAGCAGGAGGCAGAGTGCTCTCTGGAAAGATGTGGAGGAGGAGATGTGACAGGGTTTGGTCGGGGGCCAGACAGAATTGCTGATGTGATCATATGCTAATTGGAGGAAAGAGAGAAAATGGAAAAGAAACTCCAGAAAGAAAGTCCAAGATCAAAAGGCTGTAGCTTTGTATGTGAAGTTACACTGAATGTGTTGGATTGTATGTGTATTTATTAGTGTATCAATGAAGTATTATTCATATAGGATTAGGGATTTGACCAAACACCCAACCTTGTTTGGCTGATTGAAAAGAAAAGTGTATTACTACTCACTCTAAGAGATCAGACTTAAAATTTTGGGAAAAAATCTCATAGACAATGAAGGCAGCTCTTGAGTCGTGTCTAGAGAACAGAACATCATAGAGACTTAGGGGTGGGCTCTTTTAACTTGAAACAATAACCAATCACTGACCAGCCACCTAGCAACTGCATAGCAACACATGAAAAAGCACTTTATCCATCTTAGAAACTACACTCTGACAACCACCCACAAGCATTGTGGCAACTTTTACGCAGGCAGAAAATGTACGCATCTACCTTAAGTAGCCTACTATGTAGTTTGTGTTTAATGTATTTATTTACATTGAATGTGTATCAAGTGAGTGAGAGAAAGAGATAGACAGAGTCTTATGTTGTGCTTTCTCTGTCCCATGCTGAGTGACTGCATTGCAGTTATTTTTAGTAGAGCCATCAATACAAGAACCTGCAGCTCTGTCTGCCATTTTCACTCTCCCCCTCTCTTTTCGCTCTCCCCCTATCTTTCTCTACTTAATTCACCCAGCAGGGGAACTGTGGGACAGAGATAAGTGCACACACACACGCACATGCAGAATGGAGACTGTCTTAAAGAATTGTGTATGAGCTCTTTCTGATGATTCAGCAACTGTTCACCACACAATCCCATCTCCCTGCTGTGATTTCCCTACAGTTCTGACACAATGTCCTGACCTGACACGCCATGATAAGTGATAAAAGGCTTTCATCCATGTATCAGCTGCTAATTATCTGCAATCATGACAAGCACTAGGATATTTTAACTGGGTGCTGTTTTTAAAGCGCTGTGCTGTATAGCCCCGCCTACTGAAATCTCATTGGTCACAAATCCACATAACCACATAATCATTAAATACTTTATTTTTTGGCTGTGGGTGTGTCATGTTGCATAGCAGTAGTGGTGGGGATTTTTTTTTACTTGTTCACTTATTTGTTCATTGATGTCTCTTGGTATAAGTCCCTGAAAGATTAACTTAGATGATGTATTAAGAAACACAGAGTCATATTATAATTTATTCAAATTTGCATGCCTACAAAGAGACTCCAGAAAGCATAAATTTAAGCATCATTAATGTTTTCCCCACAAATGACAAGCAGATCTATTGTATTTATTTTATATTGTACTCTACCTTCTGTTCATGACATTTATCAAGTTATTAAAATACAACAAAATCCTAATATTTCTATATATTATATATAGTTTTAATCAGTATTATTTTAGTATTAGTTATATACTATTGTAGTGTTTATTATTATTTTGAAATAGCTTTTAATTTTAGTGAATTTGTTATGTGATTTTGTCATTTTCAATTTTCAATTTTTATTTTAGCTTTAGTTTTAGTAATTTTAGTACTTAAAATTAAATTTCATTTATTTGCAGAAACAAAATTTTTTATTAGTTTTTTTTTTTTCGAGTTTTTAAAAAAAATTTTTTGTTTCATTTAATATTTATATTTCAGCTTTGTTAACAAAAGCTATTTTTAATATTGTAGTTTTAGTTAACAATAACAACACTTTCTTTTTTTGGTGTGAACAAGACAAACTCACATGACACTAGAAATACGCCTCCGATGTTCAGTCAGGAAGCAGACTGAAAATGATTCTTTCATGTAAAAAGATTTTTTCAGAAACACTGATTTGTTTACAAATCTGACTGTAGCATTGTGCCCAAGTGGGATAAACGTACTGTAAATTTGACCCTGACAAGTCCATTGACTGACAAAATGTGCTTCTTTTTGTATCTATAGGTATAAACAAACCATCCCTAAACTGGACCCTCCACCTCAGCCCCTGAACCGCAAGCGTTCAAACAGGACTCTCTCTCCGGGTGTCGAAGCAGAGTCAAGATCTTCAGCTGTAGCCACACCTGTAAATGGAAACAAACTCACAAACGTAAACAGTAGCTCCTCGTTTCCTGACATCACGCTATGCTCCGTTTCACCTGGTGATTTCTATTCTCACACCACCGGTAACAGTGTGTCATGTTCAGCCAGCGAGGATTCTGGCGTGCGCTCGGATGACAAATCCCTTATATCCCCCCAATCCAGAGACGACCCCTCTGATGACCAGAGCTCTGCGTTCATCTCCACTTCCAGTACCTGCAGCAGCTTACCTGAGGATCATCCAGCTGTGGATGGAGTGACTCCACCGCATTCTACCACACCACTGGGATATGAGCAAACCATCCCGTTCTCTTCGCCTGTCAATGACACCTGCCTTCATATAAGCCTAAGCGAAGATGAGTTTCTAGAGGACAGCACCTATAATGTCGCCACCCCATGCAGGAGTTAGAATCCCACACAAAATATGTGAGAAATCAGAATGATAATAACTCCACAGTATTGAACAAACATAAAGAAGAAAGGAGGCATATTTGACAACTGATCTGTGTAATATTAGCCACAAACTCACACTGATGTTATGCTGCATATTATTTTTTCGACTCCTTTTACCAGTTTTTTCCACTCCTTGTTTCGATCAATGACTCGCCATTTTTTTTTACCATGCCCTCAAATAATTTTATCTATAAAATTTGCTGAAAGAATATTTAGTATGATACAGAGTAGACTACTATTGACAGATGGATAGAGTGTATTTTTTTAGATTGAAATGAATAGTTATTTTTAGCAATGAATGAAATGCATTGGCTCCCACTAAACTGAATAGGAACTGCTTCTGTTAGTGCTGCCGATGTGTTTTTATATTATAAGTTCAGTCTATTTTTTTTTTATTGGTGCAAATTGATTTATATATTGTTTGAATGTTATTTGGATGCTAAAGAGCAGTTATGTAGCAAAGAAATGCAGAAGTATGTTATGACTGGTGAGAAATAGATGAGAAACATATAGAAATATGAAGAAATTGAGGTGGAAAAAAACTTTCTTGCAGGAATTCACAAACTGTGCACATTTTGTTTCATACAGTAAGCTGTGTGACTGAATAGCTAAGTATGGCAGCTTGAATGGATAGATGACTGCAGACAAATAAGGGACTTGATTATGTCTAGACATCTTGAAGGGCTGAACCTCTCTGATTTTAATGCTTCACCAATCAAGGTAAAATGAGGGAAGATCATTATCACCTTTTCTAGGTGGAAAGGCTGCAAAGAAAAAAAACAGTAGTAGAGGAAAGTAGAGGTGTTGCATTAGTAATAAATGCAATAATTTTCACATCCTGTGAATGTGTACTCACTGCACAGATCTCACTGCTTTTCTCAGTTAACTAGTGTCACACTGTTGTCCTTATGATCCCTTCTTCAAATAAACCACCAGATTATCTACTTAGGAATTTAAAACAAAATTGAGCATTCATAGTAAAGCAAGTCCAAGTGTTACCTATCATTCCCAGTTCTCTGAATCAGTTCAACTCTCAATGCTTTTTCTTAATATTGAAACAGTATCTCATCTAAATCAAACACACAGAAGAAGTATTATAAATATATATTGACTACAGATCATGGTCAGCTGCTTTATTTTAAACAGACTGGAACACTCAAGACGTCAATGACCTAAAACTATGAAATAAGTGTGCTAGTTGTTGAAAAAAACAAACAGTTTTTCATGGTTTCACATTGAGACATGCATTTCACAGAGCCATGGATTTGTGTATCACACAAAAGCATAATGTATCAGGGTGAATAATAATGAAAAGAGTCAAATTAGACAAGGGTTGGACAGAAGGAAGAACTGAAGGGATTCATGTCATTTTGAAAGCAATGGTGTGAGCAGGTGCTTTTAGCTGATATGGGTTAGCATGACACTTTGTGACAAAAAGGGAAGGAGAAAGAAAGAAGATGGAAGTAGAGGAAGGAGATGAAAAAGAAACAAATAAATGGTGTTTTACCTGTATTGTTCAAATTTAAAAGAAGCAGTTGTGGCAATAAAAGTGGACTAAAATGCAAAGTGGGTTATTTTTGCAACATCATTATAAAAAAAAAAATTTTTTTAAAAAGTTCAGTTTTCTTTTTTTTTCTCTCCAAAATATGTATATGTAAAATATTTTCCACAGACCAAAACTCTATTTTGAACTATTTTAAACTCTACTCTAAATTATGCAGTGCAAAGTAAAATAATCATTGACCTGAATATTTTTTAATGGACAAAAGACTCCTCACTGACAGCAGGTTTTCATCTGATCAGTATTCATCTTTCTTCAACAATGTGATATTCTGGTTATTAAATCTTCTCACATTCATGTTTGACATAATGGTTGACCTTTTTCTTACTGTCTATAGCAATCTGGCCCTCCTGACAAGTGGTTAATTTATGAGCTCAACGGGGGAGAATTCAAGATGTCAAGTGATTTTTGACAGTGCATGATTTATCAAGTATTTGAATCCTACCAGTTTCCACCATTTTACTCCTTTAGAGAAAACAGCATGATCTTAGGCTGTATCCATGCTGTAGTGCCCAGAATGAAAATGGCAGAATAAAATTTGTCTCCTGCTGTGGGACTCACTGCTTCCCACTTCACTTACAACAAGGGAATCCCTTTTCTGCAGGATACTCATTTCACAAGGGACACGGGATATTCCTCTTACTTCATCCTCACTGAGAGAGGAAGAGGGCAGAGGGGGATGGTAATAATCGATAAATGAAGGACATGGAGACTCTTCAGTCCAATCGATATTTAGGCTCATGTGAGCTGCAGTTCTGGGCCCTTGACTGCTACACTGAAGATACTCTCCATACTCTCACAAAAAAAAAACAGATGCACTGCTTCCTTAGGATATTGTAATCTTCAATATAGATTCATTTTACAATTATTCCTAAAATTCATTAACGTCTCTCTATATAGCATAATTTTTTACAATACCTCAGAATATAAGCAAATAAAATTGTTTTAAAGATTGCAAATGAGGTGTTACTTTTAGTACTTTTGTCACTGAACATCCTTATATCATTTATTTTTGCCACCCACTTAACATTCACACCTATATTTTATTTTCTCCAAACAGATTAGGCTATGACTATATTTGATTATCACTCAACTCGTCCTACTGTCCACTTCATTTTCATTTAAAACAGAATTATTGGAACTGTTGTGTCACAAAAATCTACTTGTCACACTAATAAATTTCTGAGTTGGAATTTAAGGTTATTATGGAATGACCTGCAGAAAATCGTTTAAGTACTTGATTTCAATGAAATAACTGTTCTGTCAATCTCTTAACTTAAGCCCTATTCAGAAGGGAATAGTTTTCTAAACTAAATTTTTATCACCCGACATCTGCAATTTCATGTAAAATTGCATCGCGAATGAGACTAACATCTCCATGTTTATTACAGAGGTGGGTGCCCTGATAGCACACATAGTATGGCAAGCCATTAACATTTAATCTATACTAGTATCCAATAAAATGTAATTTAACCATTAAAAAGGAGTCCAGAAAAAAAAATGGGGAAAAAAACGGAACCCCCCCCCCCCCAAAAGCCATAAACCTAGGGGAAACACTGAGTATCTATTTTCATGCTACTAGTACTTATTTAATAGATACTAGTTATTCATTAGGTAATAGCACTTAGACACTTTTTGTAATTATTACTAGAAAAAATTCTTATCTTACTAGTCAGATCTGCTTTTTTACTCATGTTATGACTAGTCCGAATGGCCACAATAGAGTTCAATTAAAAATATTACTAGTAAAATAAAAAATTTTCCTAGTAACATTTCGAATAAGTACTACTATCTAATAAATTTTAATAAATGTTAATAAAAATCTATTGAATGAATACTAATGGCTAATCAATAAGTACTAGTATGTAACAAATAAGTACTAGTATCTAATGATTAAGTACTAGTAATAGTAAGTAGACCTACTAGTATCTAAAAACATAAGTACTAGTACCTAATGAATTACTATCGGTACATAAAAATTATTTACTAGTCACAACTGGAATGCATTCTAGTCAAAACTGAATAATTTATATGTCAATGACAGATCTCCATAGAAGTCAATGGCAAAAAAAATTGAAATTTGTTACTAGTAACAATAGAATAGTTACTAGTCACTATTGAAATAAGTACTAGTGTCTAATGAATACGTACTAATAGGTACTAGTATCCAGAGGCATCATGCCCATCCAAAACGAGGGGGCACATGCCCCCTTAGATTTTTGAGCCAAGTGTATTTTCAATGCGGCTTCCAAAAGACAAAAAAAAATATCAGAATAATATTTTTTATATTTAATACGATCACACCAGCATGATATAAACATTCAGTGCGGCACATCACCAGCTGCTAAATTCAAATCTGCGTTGACTGGTTGGCGCTTAACCCAGAAACAGACGTGTTTTTACAGCGCTGCGCATTATAACCAATCACACACGATTCTGTTGAGCTTATGAATGCAATGACCAATCAGAAACGTTCAGATGAGTTATCGCTGAAACGCTGGTGTTTTGTTCACGCACTCGCTGACTGAATTCTGCTCTCCGGCAAGTTCTCTCATCAGAAACAACAATGTGCAGATGTGTGTACGATGTAAGATATTAATTTCAGTGTAAACAGCTTCAGGGATTTTAATGGTAGTTTTTGAGAGTGCTTAAACACTGGCTAGACTATAATCAGTGAAAATGTTATTTGATAATGTAAATGTTCTTTGCTCTCTTTCTGTACTATGAAAGTGTTATAATTAGTAACTTACAATGTTTTTATTAAATTCACATTAAATACAAAGTCAGTCGTATTAAACATTTTATGGCATGACACCCATGTCTGGTACTTAAGTAAAATGACGGGTTTTTATGCGTAGTTAACAGATTACACTATTAGGCTACTTTGCCCATCACCCATTATAGATCAACTAACATGATGTGTTTGGAAATATTTCAAAGGGAAAAAAATTAAAAAATAAAACATAAGCCTACCTAGTACCTAAAGAATAAAAGTAGCTAATGAATAAGCACTAGTACTTAATGGAAAAGATACTGGAGATCAGCTGGGGTACCATGCCACTTTTGTCTGCATTGTAGAGTTGGAAGGTAACACCTGATAAATCTTGCCCAGAAGTGATCAGCAATGACTTGGCAGTGTCGCCATCTCCGCTTGCTTAGTCCCTCACACTTAGGGTAGACAACTGGAGGTAGTGCTCCATCCAGCCGCCCCATCAAGAGGACATTTGGTGTCACTGCGTCGAAGTCCGCAACACTGGACGAAGTATAACCGAGAGGTTTAGCATTCAGTATAATACTTCCTCTTCAAACTGGCGATTGGGTAAGTGTGGTCTGCCAAGCCCAAGTGTTGTGAGGTGAAAGCCTCCACTACCCGAAAGGTTTTCTTGGGATTCATAGGGGAGGAGATGTTGAATGAGACTACTGATCCCTTCAGGATTTGGACTTCCTGTCGAATGGTCCGCAGAGCAAGGTCCTCTGGCTTCTTACGCAGGCCCAGTTTGTCAACAGCTTCAGGGAGGAGCATTGTGCGCTCTGAACTATCGTCCAGTATTGCATAAGTGTCTAGTGTCCGGTCTCTGTTACGCAGTAGAACTCTGACGACTTTCAGCAGAACACGAGTGTGGTCCGATGGTCTGTCAAGATAGAGGACTTCTGTGGCAACTTTCAGACTTCGGCTGCTCAGCCGGGGGGCGGGAGTTAGCGTCGTGAAGAACTCTCAAATGCTTCCCCTGACACACATCGCAGAGCTTCTTAAGGTCACATTGTGCCGCCTGATGTACTCTCCCGCATCTCCAGCATCTCCTATTAACCCTGATCCACTCTATGATCTCCTCTTTATTGAGTTTCTGGAAATTTGGGCACTTATTTAGGAAGTGCTGTGTGCCCTCACAATATGGACAGTAAGGTTTTGCTTTGCCTTTCCACCTCTGCACAGACGAGCTTTGACCCTCTTGCCGGGATACTGGGTTCAGCGTACGGCTCTCTGCTCCATGGAGTACCGTAGCTGGTGGTCTGCTGCGACGTTTCTCAGCTCGGTAGCCTGGTAGCCCTTGGGCACGAGTGTCCGTAGGGTTGTCATAACCTTGGCACCACGACTCATATCGAAGCCATTCTGCCAGGTCAAGCAGCGTATGAGTATGTCCAGGACGATGGAACATCTGACGTCGGAAGTTAGCTCTCATCTCCATCGGAAGCTTGGTAAGGAGTCGGGCCACATGTGAGCCACATCTCAGCTCGACTTCTCCGTCTGGCCCCAGTGTCTGTAGCATGCCCACAAGTGACTGTATGTGCAGGGAGAATCTCTCAAAGGCAGCTATGTCCCCTCTTCTAATCTCAGGAGAATCCATCACCGCAGCGATCCTCTTCAAGGCGACATGATGCGGCTGGCCAAACTTTTCAGTCAAGGCTGCCATAGTGTCAGTGTACGGCTGGGGTGAGTTGATAAAGGAGTCAGCGATAAGACAGGCTTCTTCAAGTTTCACATGATCTACAAGTATCTGATACTTGAAAAGCTCCGAAGCATCAGTGGGTAGCAGGTTTGCTAAAGCTAATTTCAGCCGAGAGAACTCCATCGGGTCATTATGGACAAAAAATCCAAGAAAGGAACAGTCAGTTTGAAGCCCTTAGGAGTGGTGGTGAGCAATTAAACAGTGACTGATAGAGATGCAGGGCATGAGAGGCACATGTACCTCGCAGATACTGAGTAATGTCCTGACTTTAGATGAGTTTGTGCTGTGTCTTCAGATGGGAGTGTAACACATGAATTGTGCTGGTATTTGGTGTGGTTTGATCTGTAACAGACGAAGCAGCACTCTAATATAAGTAAGCACATCATCACAGCCTTAATACACAAACTATTGACTCCTCCCCTCACATGGACATAATAATATATAAACACATAATATAATCACAAGCTGACAAGCATTATGTCACTCACAATAACATCTTTTAACATTTTACTGGCATTATTTATCAACATGAGATATTATAACATCCTAAACATGTCTATAAACACTGTAGAGCGACATAAGCTTGAGCACAGATGAATAAGTACCGTCACGTAACATTATGCAGTCAATAAATGCGTCATACTATATAACAATGAGCATAAATCAGTACACGTGATAATATAAACCTTACTCACTCTTATAAGACGCACAAAGCACAATATACACTCGATCTGTGGCTGTAATCAATGCTATTTCTCTTCCCCAGTACCCGTGCCACTGACGAACTGATATCTGCTGCAGCTGATGCAATATGCGATCGCTCCGTGCCGAGTTGCTTCACTTCCGATCTCCCGTGTGCGTCGTACTTTCATAATAAAAGTCCCTGTTCTGGTCGTTGCTACAGTGCTCCTAATTCTCTCAATGGCCTTTTGCACAGCCGCCCCCAAATTGCATGCAATTTGCACTTGTAAAAGCCTCACACCTCAGTCACTGGAGGGCCTTTCTCATTCTCCTCTGAATCTGAAATCATTGGAAGAGTGATAAGTCGGGCAACTGGCCGGGTGTAAACTTTGTCCTTGACTTGGATGTCCGCAGATCTCACATGACCATCTGCACTCTGACGCACTCTGATCACCCTACCAACTGGCCAGAGCGCCCGGGGAAACTGCGGGTCTATCACCAGCACTACTGAATCCACTGACAGATCAGCTGGGGTACCATGCCACTTTTGTCTGCATTGTAGAGTTGGAAGGTAACACCTGATAAATCTTGCCCAGAAGTGATCAGCAATGACTTGGCAGTGTCGCCATCTCCGCTTGCTTAGTCCCTTACACTTAGGGTAGACAACTGGAGGTAGTGCTCCATCCAGCCGCCCCATCAAGAGAACATTTGGTGTCACTGCATCCAAGTCTGCAACACTGGACGAAGTATAACCGAGAGGTTTAGCATTCAGTATAGCCTCGACCTCTAGTAAGACTGTATGCAAAACCTCCTCGGAGACCGGTTGAACTCCTATGACGGTATACAGTGCAGTCTTGACAGACTTGATCTCCCTCTCCCAGGTGCCCCCGAAGTGAGGAGCTGCAGGGGGGTTGAAGCGGAAGTCTATCTTCTGCTTTGCAAGAAGGCGTTGGAGATCGGAGGACATGTTGTTAAAAGACTCACGGAGCTCCTTCTCCCCTGCTTTAAAGTTCGTACCCTGGTCTGAGTAGAGCTCAGTTGGGGTCCTTCTGCGAGCGATGAACCGCCTGAGACTCATCAGGAAGGAGTCCACGTCGATATTGTGCATGAGGTCTAGATGCACCGCCCGGGTGGTAAGGCACTTATAAATGATGCCCCATCTCTTCTCTGAGCGTCGTCCTATCTTGACCTGAAACGGTCCGAAGCAGTCGACACCCGTTGAGTAAAACGGCGGCTTGTATAAGCGCAGACGGGCCACAGGTAAGTCAGCCATCTTCGGGATCAACGGCTTAGATTTCCATCTTCGGCACTCTTTGCACTGGTGTTGCACTCTCCGAATGGCTTCTCTTCCCCGAAGAATCCAGAAGGCCCGACGCATCTCTGCGAATACTCGCTCAGGGCCTGGGTGACAGAGACGAGCATCATAGTCCTGGATAAGGAGTTTCGTCGCTGGATGCAAGGGGTCTAGAACAATAGGGTGCTTGAACGTTGCGTCTAACCATTCAGCGTGCCGAAGTCTCCCCCCAACCCGTATGATTCCCTCGCCGGGGTCCAGTTCAGGGGACAGGGTAAGGAGACGACTACTTCGGAGTACTGCTTTCCCTGCCTTAAGGTGCCGTAACTCCTCTGGGAAGCATTCAGCCTGGACTCTCTGGAAGATCGTCATCTCTGCCTGCCGATAGTCTGCTGCTGTCAGGGCCTTATCTCGATCTGCCGCCCCATGCCACTCCTGCGCTACGGCCTCGACCATGGCCCTCCAACAAAGGTATGACTGGCTCAAATGTGTCTCTGGTAGGTCTGCTCTCGATACCACTCCGCACGAAACTGACTTCTTGTACTCAGTGACATCCTGTTCTGTTACCTCTCCAGGTAAGGATGGCCATTCAGCAGGTCCCTTGAGGAGGAAGGAAGGCCCTTGGCTCCAACGGTTCGGCTCGGCCAACTCTGCCAAGGTCTTCCCTCTTGTCACATCATCTGCCGGGTTCTGTGTGGAGTCAACGTAGCGCCAGGTACATCCTCCCGTAAGCTCTTGGATCTCGGCTACACGAGTACCCACGAAGACTTTAAAGCGGCATGACTCTGACTGCAACCAGGTCAACACTGTTGTAGAGTCACTCCAAAGGATTGTCTGATCTGTCTTCACTGTCAATTCTCTCTCTATTGTCTTTGCTAATTGGGCAGCCGTCAGGGCACCACAGAGCTCAAGGCGGGGTATGGAATGCTGTCGACGGGGCGCTACCCTGGATCTAGCCGCCATGAATGCCAGGTATACTCGACCCTGGGCATCTTCTGTTCTCAGGTAAGAGACGGATCCATAGGCCTTTTCAGAGGCATCACTAAACACGTGGACCTGTCTGGAGGTAACCATCTGGTCGGTATGAGGTGGTGCATAAGGTCGGGGTAATGATATACGTGGCAGCAGGTGCAACTCCGATTCCCACTCCTCCCATGCCTTTCGCAGATCGTGAGGGATGAGTGGGTCATCCCAGTCACGCGGCTTGTCCCACATGCTCTGGACAATCAGTTTGGCGCGAGTTGTGTAGGGTGCGATAAATCCCAGGGGATCATATTGTCGGGCTAGCACCTTGTAAACATTCCTCATCGTGAGTGCTCCATACTCCAAAGGTCGGCTCTTGTAGCCCAAGGTATCTGTCTGCCAGTGCCAGCTGAGGCCAAGGGCCGGTTCCAACAGGCCTGGTTCTTCCTGTGAAAGCCATCGTTCCATGCTATCAGATCTTGCTTCTGCAGGTAGGTGCCTGAGAACGTCAGGTATATTGCAAGCCCACTGGCGAATCTCAAACCCTCCAGATGCTAGCACTTCCCTAAGCCGGTCCACCAATTCCTTGGCTTCTTCTGAGGTATGCACACTCTGCAGACAATTATCCACGTAAAAACAGCGCCCCACTGAATGCCTGACTCCCTCTTCAGGACCTCCGTGATCTCTTGCATGCATTTGGAGAGCGAAGGTGGCGCAACATGGTGAACACGCAGTGCCAAATGGTAAGACCTGCCACGCAAAGACATCAGCGGGGTTCTCACGTTTCATGTCCCTCCAAATGAACCTGAGAAGAGGCCGGTCTTCAGGTAAGAGCTGGACTTGGTGGAACATTCCTCTGATGTCACCACAAACTGCCACCGCATGTTCCCTGAAGCGCAGTAAAACTCCCAGCAGAGAGGCTCCCAATGTTGGTCCAGGAAGGAGGGTGTCATTGAGGCTTCGACCTTGGAATTGAAAGGAGCAGTTGAAGACCAAACGACTCTTCCCATTATGGCTCACCAAGTGGTGTGGTATGTACCACGACTCATCTGAGGTCAAGGCTTCCCCTGGGTCAATCTTCTTGACTGCTCCAGTCTCCACTAACTTGCGAATCGCTGCGGAGTACTCATCAGCTCGTAGGGGGTCCCGGGCCAATCGTCTCTCCAGACCTCTGAGGCAGGGTAGGACGGCTTCCTTGGGAGCTCTGAGTGGGGGAACGCCTTGCTTCCTTAGCAGGGGCGTGGCATATCTAAGGATACCTGCGACCTGTACTCGCCTCGTCCTGGCCTCCAAGTGCTCCAGCGCTTCCTTATCCTGCTTCGATCTCATAACCGACTTGTCGGTCTGGTATGGCAGTATGTCCATCTTCCAGAGTTTCTCGACGTTCTGCATCAGCTCCGTCATCTGGGGTGAGATACTAGTGAGGAGACACTGCTGGGCACTCGGAGCCCACTGGGTAAGGTGTGCAGGTCCTTGGAGCATCCATCCCAGCCTCGTGCGAATGGCCGCCGGACCTCCAGGAGGGCCCAGTCTCACCGGCTCGACAGGGGTAAGTAGATGGGGGTAGTCTGCACCGATCAGCACGAGCGGCTTGACGTGTTCAAATGGCTCAAGGGGGAGGTCTGCCAGGTGCTTGTACCTCCTCTTCAGACTGGCGATGGGGTAGGAGTGGTCTGCTAGACCCAAGCGTTGTGAAGTGAAGGCCTCCACTATCTGGAAAGTTCTCTTGGGATTAGTTGGGGATGAGATTTTGAATGAAACAGCGGCTCCCTTCAGGGTTTGAACTTCCTGTCGAATTGTGCGGAGAGCGAGATCTTCAGGCTTCTTATGCAGGCCCAGTTTGTCAACTGCCTCAGGGAGGAGCATTGTCCGCTCCGATCCATCGTCCAAAATCGCATAAGTGTCTAGTGTCCGGTCTCTGTTGCGCAGGAGAACTCTGACGACTTTCAACAGAACCCGGGCATGGGACGATGGTCTGTCTAGGTACAGAACTTCCGTACTGGTGCTTACAAGACAGCTTTCAGCTTTCGGGTGCTCAGCCTTGGGGCGTGCGTTGACATCATGCAGTACCCTTAGATGCTTTCCTTGGCACACATCACAGAGCCTCTTGAGGTCACATTGCGCTGCTTGATGTGCTCTCCCGCATCTCCAGCATCTCTTGTTGACTTTGATCCACTCTATGACCTCCTCTTGGGTGAGTCTCTGAATAGCCGGACACTTATTGAGGAAGTGCTCTGTACCCTCGCAATACGGACAGTAGGGTTTCACTTTGCCTTTCCATCTCAGCGCGGATGAACTCTGACCTTCTTGTCTAGTTGCTTGGTTCGACGTATGGCTCTCAGCCCCATGTAGGATCGTAGCTACGGGCTTGCTGCGTCGCTTCTCGGCTCGGTAGCCAGACAGCCCTGGGGTGCGGAGGTCAGATGGGTTGTCATATCCTTGACACCACGACTCGTATCGAAGCCATTCTGCCAGGTCAAGCAGTGTATGAGTATGTCCAGGACGATGGAACATCTGACGTCGGAAGTTAGCTCTCATCTCCATCGGAAGCTTGGTAAGGAGTCGGGCCACATGTGAGCCACAGACTTCTCCGTCTTCTCCGTCTGGCCCCAGTGTCTGTAGCATGCCCACAAGTGACTGTATGTGCAGGGAGAAGGCAGCTATGAATCCATCACTGCAGCAATTCGCTTCAAGGCTACGTGGTGTGGCTGGCCAAACTTCTCAGTCAAGGTTGCCATGGTGTCCGTGTATGGCCTAGGTGAGTTAATGAAGGAGTCAGCGATAAGACAGGCTTCTTCAAGTTTCACATGATCCACAAGTATCTGATACTTGAAAAGCTCCGAAGTATCAGTGGGTAGCAGGTTTGCTAAAGCTAATTTCAGCCGAGAGAACTCCATCGGGTCATTATGGACAAAAAACGGAATTTTCGGCACAGGCCCCTTGTAGTCTCCTACCCTTGGAGTTGCAGACATTGGTGAGAACTGTCTGCCTGAGGCGGGGTGTGGCAGGTGGATATCAGGCCTAGCTGGATACTGAGTTGGGGATGCCTCATCTGTGCGATATATACTGGGCTGCGGCCGTGAAATAGGTGAGTAAAGTTTTGGCCTCTGGGTGCTGTACCGGATGTCATATTCTTCAGGACCTCGTCTCGGCTGAGGGGGGGTCAAGCTCCGAGGGGTAGAATGTGGACGAGTGTGAGCTGTAATGCTGGATGATACACTGTCCCTCATGAGCTGTAGCTCGCTCATCATTCGGTCTATGACAATGACCACTCGCTGCTCCTCACCAACTGCGGACTTTGGGGGGTTGTCAGATGAAGGCCACGGTGGAGGAGGCAGTCCCTCATCATACTCCTCTTCCTCTAGGGCTAACCAGTCATCTGGTAATGGAAGGGGTGGCATTGGCCATTGCTCTGAGGTCTGATCCCTCTGCACTGTTCCTCTCATTCTGACTGAGGCTGTTGACTCACGCGATTCCTTCCTATTATCATAAGGTGAGGTAGAACTATGCTGCACGCTCTCTCTGGTCCCACTTAACTCAGCTCCCTCTTCTGTGTGGGGTGTATAGATAGGTAGCCATCCTAACCTTGTGTCGCTGAAGCTCTCCTCCGAGCTTGGGAAATAATCGTCCTGTGCCCAAGCAGTCCTACCCCATGTCACGTGAGGCTGCGAGCTCCATTCTTCCCCTCTAGGCATGGGTTGTGCAGGACTATCAGGTGCTGGGCCATATCTCTTGGGTCGCACTACTGATGCAATATGCGATCACTCAGTGCCGAGTTGCTTCACTTCCGATCTCCCGTGTGCGTCGTACTTTCATAATAAAAGTCCCTGTTCTAGTCGTTGCTATAGTGCTTCTAATTCTCTCAATGGCCTTTTGCACAAATACGGTGACATGCCAATCAGCTAATCAACTCAAAACACCTGCAAAGGTTTCCTGAGCCTTCAAAATGGTCTCTCAGTTTGGTTCACTAGGCTACACAATCATGGGGAAGACTGCTGATCTGACAGTTGTCCAGAAGACAATCATTGACACCCTCCCATGATTGTGTAGCCTAGTGAATCAAACTGAGAGACCATTTTGAAGGCTCAGGAAACCTTTGCAGGTGTTTTGAGTTGATTAGCTGATTGGCATGTCACCATATTCTAATTTTTTGAGATAGTGAATTGGTGGGTTTTTGTTAAATGTGAGCCAAAATCATCACAATTAAAAGAACCAAAGACTTAAACTACTTCAGTCTGTGATTTATTTAATACACAAGTTTCACAATTTGAGTTGAATTACTGAAATAAATGAACTTTTCCACGACATTCTAATTTATTGAGATGCGCCTGTATGTGATGTGCGTGTTTACATCGAAGACATATTTTTTAGTGTCTGTAATACGTATTGGATGATTCCTCAGATGTTAAATTAACATTTATAAAAAGTCTTTAAGATGTTCATTATTTAGAACGTTTGTAAAACTGACATCTTAAAGACGTTTATCAAATGTTTGTACACAGCAGATGCCTTCTAGATGATGTGATCGTTAAAAGACATCCTGCAGACGTAGGCTACGTGTGCATCTGGGTGTTTTATAGAACTAATGTGGTTGCGTGCATCACATATGACATATATGTTTCTTAATGAAATATGTATTATTGTAAATTATTATAAAAAAAAAACATTATTTAAATAAACTTAACATGGGTTTATAATGGTTGCTTATAATAAACCCACCTAAGAGAGCAGAGAAATCTATAAGGCCTACCTGAGGCTGATGATGGTGCTTGGCCAGTCTTAGCAATTTCTGCGATTTGGCTGTCCTTTTCCATCCAAATAGTGCTTTGGTAGATTTGGACTGGGTTAAAATCATAGTCTGTGACATAAATTTCTCTGACGTCCTCCTGGAAAACTTGTCTTGTCCGAGTAGGGATTTAAATGTCCGATAATTTGGACATGTAACGCTTAACACATAATTACATTAAACTAAAACCAACATCAATGGTCATTACGTAGTTCAAACAGCATTTATAATAACATGATTTTTAGCTAAATATGGCAGGGGTATTTTGGTACAAACATTTTAAAAAGTACTGAAAACATTTGAAAGTGATGTATAAACCCATGTTTCATATTAATATAACATCATTTAATATTGATTTATTTTATTTTTTTGCCGGACTTGATACCAAATAAATAGATTGTGAGTATTGATATATAGATACTGCAGTACTGATGTGCCCATCCCTAGTAAATTACTCCTGTAACTACACAAACTATGGCATCATTTATGCCATATCAGTCCTGAGTCTGATAATACAGTCAAGAAAAACAAGCTGATCAACCTGAACCACCTTTGAAAGTACAATTTATATATTTATTTTTACCACTATTCAGAAAGCAGTTGTCAGAAAAATTGTGAGAATGCAACAAAAGGTTGTGGTTGTACTGAGGGTTTTATTGATGCACTGAGCAGCCATATTCAGAACTCAACTTGAGGCGGTGTTCCAGTATAAAGTTTCTCTTGCAAACTCAAAATTTCTGACTTATTTTTTTCACTGAAATTCATGTTTCATGATCCGTGTGACAATTTCTGTTAACTCCATTATGTATTCAGTGTGCTCCTCATTGTAAAGAGACCGTAGTGTTAAGATGGGAGGGAGGGAGGGAGGTCTGGGTGATGTTGAATTGAGATGTTACTTTGCTTTCATTCTGACTTGTTTGCAAATTTAAAAAAATAAATCTGACTTACAAGCACAAATGGAACGCACCATTATAATTACCTTTGTTTGAGGGCCAGCAGTAGCCAGCAGGCGGGTATTATGCAAATGTATTAAATTGTGACGTAGCTACTGTATGTCACAGAAATAATGACAGACAAACATTGTAGGATTGAGGATTTTTGAAGTGGTCACCTTTATTTAAAAGACTCATATATCAGTCCAATCATGTTTTGCTTTAAAAATAATGTCAACATGTGGTTGATAACACAGGGTTTCACAACTCTGGCCCTCAAGGTCTATGGTCCTGTAGAGTTTATCTCCAACCCTGACCAACTCACCTGCCTGTCTTTCAAATGTATTAAATTGTGACGTAGCTACTGTATGTCACAGAAATAATGACAGACAAACATTGTAGGATTGAGGATTTTTGAAGTGGTCACCTTTATTTAAAAGACTCATATATCAGTCCAATCATGTTGGCTTTAAAAATAATGTAAATATGTGGTTGACAACTCTGGCCATACAACTCTGAGGTGTATGGTCCTGCAGAGTTTAGCTCCAACCCTGATCAACTCACCTGCCTGTCTTTTTTTTTTTTTTAGAAATCCTGAAGGCTAGCTTGATTGATTAGCTTGTACATATGTGTTTGATCAGGGTTTGAAGATCAATTTTCCAATAATTATAAAATGTGTCCATATGTTCTCACTCTCTTATTATAGATACACTAGAAAGAAAGAAAAATATTTGAGCCAGAAACAACACTACTAATATTATTTCCTTGTAACCTTTGGATGGTATCTCCTTACTGTGACTCAGTATCCCTGGGAAGTAACAGACAAAATATTTTAGTGTACAAGAGACAAACGAGATACACACACAAGATTAAAACCCAGTAGAAGTTATATTTAGAAGAATATATCTATTGGGTGTTGGGTTAAAACTAACTGGCACTCTATTTATAGCAACTGCATCATCACCACTAAATCATTTACCTGGTTTAGTGCCACATTGACCACTGTAGAGTCTATGCTGTTGGTGGCTTTGCAGGCAAATGCTGAGATAAAGATGGAGATGATCAACTGAAGGATGGAGAACACCAGCAATATTCCAAGGATCCCTGAACCAAACCCCTAAAAACACACATTCAACATGCCCATATTTGAAAGCAGTTCCACAAATAACATCCCAGCAATTATATTGATTTTATTCTGATGACAAGAGTGTATCTCAAAAATCAGGATATAAAAGTTCACAAATATTCTGTCATTTACACACCCTCTTGTCATTTTATGATTTTTTTCTTCCAAAGAAAGTATTTTAAAGACCGCTTTAACACAGTTACAATGAATGAAGACTGAGCGTCCATGCTTCAAAAACACAGGAAAGCACCATATATGTTCATACAACTTGTGTACTATATTTCAAATCTTTTCTAATCACCTAATAGCTTTATGTAAGGAACAACCTGGGGTTTGTATTAAGATTTTCATTGATTAATGACATATACACTCTTAAAAATAAAGGTGCTTCAAAAGGTTCTTCAAGCGATGCCATAGAAGAACCATTTTTGGTTCCACAAAGAACCATTCAGTCAAAGGTTCTTAAAAGAACCATCTCTTTCTTACCTTTTTATAATCTGAAGAACCTTCTTTCGCCACAAAGAACCATTTGTGAAACAGAAAGGTTCTTCAGATGTTAAAGGTTCTTTATGGAACCATTTAGACAAAAAGGTTCTTCTATGGCATCATGAAGCACCTTTATTTTTAATAGTGTAGGTAAATGAGAACAGAATCTTTTTGGGTGAACTTTTACTTAAATAAAACCGCAATTAAAACAAAATAATGTACATTTAGTACCTGAGGATTTATACAGTCATATCCATAGCAATTTTGACGAAACCATGAGGCAATTCCTATGTCTGCACCCATCAGAATAATGGATATCCCTGCAGTTATGGCACTGATCACATTCATTCCAAGAGAGGCTTTCAACTACAGGGGAAAAAAGCTTTTAAGTGATAGGAATTGTGATGGCACACACTTGTAAAACATCCTAAACTCTGTAAAGTAATAATAAATCAGATATTTTGATCTGTTAGTGATAAAATAATGAATGTCTAAAAATAAAATGAACGTTGTTTTTTAAAAATAAAAAAATAAGGAATGTTGTGCTAAAAAAGCTGAGTTTAATGTCTAATGTTTAATATATGGTGATCAAAATATTGTGTGTGTGTGTGTGTGTGTGTGTATACAATATAAATTATTTACATTACTAAATTAATTGTAGTGCAAGTATAACTGATGAATATGATAAGTTAGGCAAGGTCAGTTGCACACCTGATACAAATCTTGATCAAAGAACATTTTACCACCTTTCTAAAGCTGCAATGAGAGCTTTACTGCTAACTGATTACGATGTCTGGACTGGTGCTCAATTGTTGAGAGCTTGTGGTGATTTGAATTGAGTACAATTCAACAATTACTTGAGTAATGTAAATAATTACTCTCACTCTCAGATTTCAGCATATTGTCTGTACATACCACACATGGATGAAGTTTATTCTGCGCCTCAACAGACAGAGAGCCAGCACTGATGTACTGAGAAAGAAACACAGGACATGTTAAAGTTCATTCAGGAAATTAAAATTAAAAGGGAATTAAAGCTAAACTATTAAATTAAACTTACAATGAAAGATCCCCAGAAGGTGATGCCACTAACGACAGAAAAAGTACTAAATATGCGGAAATTTGCGGTGAGTACAATACCAAGTAAGAAGACCATCACTCCAATCATTATCTGTACAGCCTATAGAGCAGATATACAGTAGGTCAGGTGTTTTATTCATGATGGCATAACATTTATGGTTGGAGACACGAAAATAGAAGCTATTTGTGCTAAAATATGTTGTTATTAAAATAAAATAATTATTTTTTTCAAATAAAATAATGGCGTTTTTTAAGAATTAAAAATAATCTGATTTTGGAGTTTGACAATGAACACATTGCAATCATGCTTGGGACGGCCCACATAAACGAGCAAAAATGCTTTACATTTCTTGAAATAATAATTTCTTAACATTAAACATTGACTGTCCGTCTTTATTCACCTGTTTCTCGTTGTTTCTCATTAAAATTCATTAAATTAAATCGTGTAAATTACATTGCTAATGTCATAGAATAGTACATTGTAACGCAGTGTTACAACGTGCCCCATCTGCGCAACTGGAGTTTAAAACTGGTTAGTCTTCTGCTAGTTATCAAAGCATTAAAAAACTAGCTAAACTGATAAATAACAGATTGGAGATTAAAATAATAGCAGATTTGTCTCATTTTAAATTAATAATAAAAACTGAGATGAAAAATTTACTTAAGCCAGAATTTTTATTTTACTATGGTAAAATAAATGTTCAGCAATATCTTCAAAAGATTTTTGAATTTTGGCTCACTTTTTTTCTATATAATGTTGATATGGTAACTAATAAATACTGTACATTTTGTTATGCTAGCATGTGTGGAAATATTCAAATCACGTGTGTTACCACTAACCTCGCGTTACTTTGTGCCCCACGCTCCCCTACACTAGGGGACTGTCATTTTAAGTGATCTAAAAGAAATTAAATGCTAAGAATATTCCCAAAACTATACATATCATTATAATTCATTAAATGCATTACCCCCGGTGCCTTTGGTTGCGCTTTGAAAAATCCTTTAAGAGCTGTATTGTGAGATACTCCTCTGGCCTGCTGTCCATCAACAAAAACAACACCATCTTTTGCCTCCTGTGGATTTATTTGAATGACAACTGTCGCTTTGTCCGTTGAGATGACCTCACTGGTTTCCATTCTAAGATATGTTTTGGATTTTACCTGTAATTACGCATTAAATGTTATTTAATAACAACAGTTAATAATATGATTTCATGCTTATTAATAAAGAATCTCTGTTTTTCATGTGCATCTGTATTTATATTTAAAGCAACTATAAATGTTGTCACTCTAGTGTATACTCATATCATAATCTTTTGATGAATTTAAATGTATATAGGCTACTTTATTTTGACAAGGGTGCCTTTACTGTCTTCTGAAGGATCAGAATGTAAAATTTATATTGTTCACAAATAGTTTGCATGATTGTATGTTTCATTTGATTTTGACATTTTGATTTATTTATTCGTTTTTTTTAATTTTTTATAACCCTTAAATACCAAAGCATAAAAAATGAGCATCACTGGTATGAAAGATCACTTAGTCAAAGCTGATCAAAGTCAATCGATGATGGTTATTTTTAACTGATGTGTGTCAAACTGTGTATATAAATATAGGCCTCATAATTAAAATCATTGTAGATGTTAACATAAAATATTTTACCTGAAATGAAATGAGTTGATGTGGTTGTCTGATCGTTCTTCTGGTGTATCTTTGTGTGTGTGGACTGTGAAGAACCGCTAAGGAGGAGCTTGTGTCATATGAGCTTGCTTTATAATTTTAAGGATCATGTTGATGCTTTACATACAGATTTAAAAAACTACAAAGCACCATAAACTATAGACATTGATTAAGGATGAAAATACGTGTTCAAAATAAATACAATAATTCTGTCGTTGGCCACTTTTTTGCAGTTTTTGTGTCTTTGTCAAGTAAAGTGCTTTAATCCATAGAGATTGTTTCAAAGTAGCTTCATATTAAACAGGAAAATAACATAATAAATAAGGCAAATCTCAATTCTACTGTAAAGCAGCTCTAAAAAGACACTAGTGTCATTATTCAGCTCAAGTCAGTTTAGTGTTGACAGTCAGTTCAGTTCCCGTTCATCAAAAGAAATATTTAAATCAAATGAAACATTCAATTTCATGTCAATTCATCAATAATCAGCTGAACTAAAGACAGTAGTCTTCAAATCTGAAATATCACCATGAAAAGTTCATATCACCATAACATTAATGAGAGGCACACTGGAGCACTACTGTTGCATTACAAAAAAAATGTTTCAAAAAAGTAGTTTAATTTGTTTCCCTGAGCAATTTTTCCACATTGGGTTAGGCTTAATTGATCAAATGTATCATACCTGTGTGATAATGCATCAATTATTTACTTGAATGCAATGTGAGCTGCTCTGGAAAAGAATAATAATAATGTAGATCTAATAATTTAATATAATAAAAAATAAAGATGTGTTATTTAGAAAGAGGTCATACAACTACAGCAGAATGCCTTATAACAGCAAACTGGGGCCAGGCAGTTGTGCCTGTGGCTTTGTTGTGGTTGTTTGACATTTACTTTCCATTTTTCTAGTTGTACCTTTGCTGTAGTCAACCATGTGGAAAGACTGCTGACATGAGCAGACTGTAGCATTGTAGCCTACAGTACTTATGCACTCCAGATTTTTAGGTTGCTATGAGCATATATGTAGATATGTAGATAACTACAGCATATAGAAATAGCATCATCTGACTAGTTATAGTTGTCACAACACCACTACCAGAACCATTTCATTTGTTTAGTGAAACACTCGTCACTAGAGGCAGGTGGCTTTGAAGATACTGAGACAGATGCAGAGACCACAAATGCTTACCATTGATGTGTTTTCTTGTCATGCACAGGAAAGCTTCTTGAAACCTGGTTTTAACTGACAGTAACATTTACTTTCTGACTCCAGACATTCCAAATATGCTGGGTCCCCAATTGCATGTTAAAAATGTACTGATCCCAAAGTCAAGTGTAAAACTAAGACTAAACATACAAGCCCAGTGTGTGGTTGCATAAAATGCTTAGACTAGTCTTACAATTAAGTCATCTAATGTTTTCCTTGTCATCTAAACTTTTTCAAGTCAGTTACATAAAAATGTAGATTGGTCTAATTTGAATCCAAAAAAGTAAGATTGATTACCCTTTGAATAACTGCTACTGTAGTTCGTCAGACTTGTTCTTAAGAAACAGTCTTAACATAATGACTAAGTTTGTACAAACGGCCCAAAGATCTACTCATTTAGAAGCTTGGTTAACAAATGCAATCTTTGGTCCATGCCAAACATGAAATAGAAGAATGGCCATTCCAAATAATTCTATAATATACACAAATACTCTTGTTTTATTCTGTTCAGTTCCTGTAACACAACATACATACAAAAAAAAAAACATTTCTCAATTTTCTAAGGAAGCTGATACCGCTGTGGTAAAAGAGTGTTTACAATCGAAAGTATTGTGGTTGACTTTTATTCTACTTAAATGCATCAGTGGAGTACAGTGTTGGTTAAAAGCCCCTTTTTTCTTTTTTTTTCTTTTTTTAACTGGTCCTAAAATGGTGATTTAAAAATTATTTATTTTTCTTGAATATTGGAGCACAAAACATTGTAAAAAAAATAAAAATAAATTTAAAAAAAAGATTTCATTAAAACGTGATGTATTTTCATGTGTGTTTGGGGCAAGGTGACAGGATCCTGACACTCTTGTCTGGTTCGGTTTACATTGAGATCAAGATACCCATGCTCCATGTTTGGTCTCTTGTTGTGAGCACATGGCTTGTGATTGTTTTCACTGGCCGATTGTTCTTGTATTTCGCACACAAAAAGAATTTACAGTATAATAATGTTTTATGTGTTACAGTCTAACAGCAATCAGACCACCACAGCATATTGAGGCCATGAGTTTTTTATTTTATCACAGAAGAAAATGAAGAAAAAAAGAACCAAAATCATACACAATTTTAATTCATCATTAAATGATTAATCCGCAGTGCCTTTGTTTTGTTCTTTGAAAAATTCTATAAGAGCCGTATTGTGTTTTGTTCCTCTGGCCTGCTGTCCATCATGACAAATCTGTGGATTTACTTGGATGACAACTGTAGCTTTGTTAGTTGAAATGACATTGCTGCTTTCCATTTCACTGAATCACAAAAGGCTAAACTACAAATGCAAGATATATATACCATCCTGGTTAACAGATACAGTACAATCTTTGATGCATGTCAAACATAAAATAATATAACAGACATGTTAGTTCCCTTTCAGTCGGTCACTCTCGACGTCACGTCGGATGACCGACGAATTGGGATCTCGCTTAGAGAGACCAATCTACTTCGAGTGTAAACTAAAC
>NW_015649573.1:136906-147319 GCF_001515625.1 Sinocyclocheilus rhinocerous | reverse complement strand
AACGTCTCGGTTACGTATGGTAATCCTCGTTCCCTGAAGGAGGGAACGGAGACGTCACGTCCCGTCGCCACAGCTCCTGTACCACCGCTGAGCGGCCGGGTCACCGGCTCGGCTCCTCAGCGAAAACCTGAATATGCGCTGCATCTGCTGCCTACTTATACTCACGCTGTGATCAGCGGCAGCTGGATGCAATAATCGCATGCCAATGTGCATTGGCTCATTTAGTTTACAGTCGAAGTAGATTGGTCTCTCTAAGCGAGATCCCAATTCGTCGGTCATCATTTTTAATGATCTAGAATAAATGAAATGGCAAGAATATTCCCAAAACCATATATCATTAAATGCATTACCCCTAGTTCCTTTGGTTGTGCTTTGAAAAATTCTGTTAGAGTATTGTGTTTTGTTCTTCTGGCCTCCTGTCCATCAACAAAAATAACACTGTCTTTCACCTCGTGTGGATTTACTTGTATGATAACTGTAGCTTTGTCAGTAGATATGACCTTGCTGGTTTCCATTCTCTGAGAAGTTTTGTCTGAAAACAGTGCCATTCAGATTCATATAGATACATTCATTTGATTGTCTAATGGAATTTCAAGTACAAAGCAAAACTTACCAAGAGTGACACTAAAATAATTATTGATGCAAAAAAGATATATTACCTGGAATGAGATTTGTTGAGGTCTGGTAGCTCTTTTGATGTATCTTTGTGTGTGTAGACTCGGTGAAGAAGGTGGGGCTACAAAGTTTCTTCTGATTGCCACCTTCCTCTTAAAACAGGAAGGTGCATTTTACATATAGAAAAAAATGGCTATTATTATTATAAAAATGCAAAAACAATTGTACAAAAATAGACAACAATAAAATTGTTAATAATAACTGTTAATAATTTAAAATGTATTGTAATTTAAAATGTTTAAATTGTGCTGTATGTAATCAGTGACAGTGTGCTGACGTCTGTGTCTCACACCATCACACCATACTCAGCAAAGCAGAATTACGAACATTTTCTATGCTAGGTGTCGCCAATAGCTTTTGCAAGGGGGGCCACTGGACCATCACTGATTTCATTAATTATGCACAAAAAAATATTTAGAGGCAACTTTTTAGAGGTACCTTTGCTATCACTGATTACATACCTAATACATAATGATTATTTGTGGGTTTTCACTGCAAAACTACACACAAAAAATGCTCAAATATCAGTGCCGTTTATGAGAAAAGCCACAGCAAATTCAGTCATTTTGGGACACAAAAATTAAAACTAAAACTGAATAATCAGAACCTTTCAAAGAACACCAGCTCATGTGTCTATGTTCAAAACACAAACATTCAAATTATTTATAATTATTACATTTTAGGCACAAAGAGTTATGTAGTTCACAGTAGACTCATCATCGGCCCTTTGCCATAATATTAATTCCTGTTAGATTTTTGTGTTACATAGAGAATTGTGTGTTGTGCTTTGCAATAAGTGTTTTATGAAATTGAAAACTGAGTCAAAGGCCGAGAATTAGTGTATGGTTATGCAGATTTGGTGTGTGGTATTTGAGTGTCAGGTTTCAGAAATTGTGTGACAAGTAAAGATTCTGTGTGTAAGCAGTTGAGCAGTTTGGGTAATGTGAAATATTTATCTGTAAAGCCACATCAATAAAATATTCCTTTCTAGTTTTCAGTATTGGCCAAATTGTTATGACTTTCAGAACAAGCCTAAGACGTGAGCAACATGTTATGCCATATCAAAGCCATTTAGCTGATGCAGATAATTCATGAACTGGACACAAACACTTACTAATGAAGTAAGTGTGTGTGTGTGTGTGTGTGTGTGTGTGTGTGTGTGACATATTAAAGTACAGGCTTACAGCTACTGCCCCCAGATGGCTCATTTTAGATAACACAAATGTTTTTGCCTTGTTCACTGACTTAATTTAAAAAATGCTGTTCATGTACATGATGTTCCTGATGAAAGTAGGAGATCATATCATACAGTACGTAGAATATGACTTAGTGTTTATCTAATAGTTTATTTGTTCATGACTATGCACACAAGCCTTCTCCCTTTCTGCAACACACATCAATCTAAATGAGTCTGGCCTTCTTAATAAGCTCTATTGACTTGCAGACTCTCATTCATGTTTTTCCACATTTGATTAAACAGATCTATGTAAGATGTAAATAAAAGTCATTTTCTGCCGTAGGACATTATCCGTTATTCAGAGTCAGGGTACTTCTTTTTTTATTTTGATGGAGCATGTTTGATTTAGTTGTAGTTAATGTGGTCGTTACTCATGCATGAATCCAAATGACTAGTTAAGGTTAACTCCTTATTGGTTCGGTTCATGATTAGTTCCTGTCCTTACTAGTCATTAGATCTTAATTACATAAATTATTCATTTAGAATCTTCATCATTTACATCACTTATAAACAGGGGCATGTTATGCTGAGTTTTTTCACTAAAGTATATACGTTTCTGTGACTTTGCAAGGTTATTGTATAACATTCAAATACCAATTCATAATTCTCAAAATAGGTTTTTAATTTTATTTGCTCATTTGGCTGGTTAGCATGGGCAGTTAGTTCCTTCTGGTATAAATGTCGTTAAAAAATAATCTGGTCATCAACACAGAATATCATTTTATTTCACAGTTTATTTCTGAACATTGGACTATACCTTAATAGAAGAAACATACTGCATTGTGCTTGTTTTTCTGTGTGCATACATGTTTTGCTATACTTGTGAGCCAGTTTTATTAAATGTTTTCACAAATATATTTTTGTATATAATAGTAGTAGTAACCTGACTCGAAAGACTCATAAATCAGTCTTTAAAAATAATGTTGGTTGCACTTTACTTTACAGTATGTGCACTTACCTGTACTTATAGTGTTCTTAAGAAAGTATAAGGTAACTACATGGGTTAGGGTCAGGAACATGCAGAGAGTTCCTGGGGGCAGGGGCTCAAATGTAAAAAAGCGGGTATTTATATATGGAGTATTTCCAATCGAACAATTACTACAGTAAAATTATATATATGCATATTTATAAAAATAAAGTCCTTTGTGTGTTCTTGAACTTGAACTGCATACACTTCACGTAATAGGCCTGTTGGTGGCACTTGGGCTTCATTTAACCAATGGTAAACGGTATATGTCAGTATGTAAGGAGTAAATGAAACATTCCTTACAATTAATGTGAATTCTACTTTAGCAATTTCAAGAAGAAAAAAAAAACTGAAAACAAACAGTGGCTACATAGTTTTCACACTGTTCCATTTCACATTGTCCAATGAAATTAAGCTTGTTTAAGAAGCACACAATGCACAATGCGATGTCTCTGACTTACAGATATAAGTAGAAATAAACAGGTTTTGAGTCAATCGTTACTCTTTTGTACACACAATATTGACCACAATATTATTTTTGATAACTGTTGAAAGGGGGGCACTTTTGGTTAATTTTGGAAAAAGGGCAGGGGGCTTGAGCCCTCTGCACGTGCCTGGTTAGGGTTATGCTTAGGGTACGTTCAGGGCTAGTACCTAGTTATTACTCAGCGCTTCACGCGGGGGTTAACGACACCAAGCTGCGGCAGACGGACTGCTGCAAAGAGTCAGAGAGGGGCTCTATCATGCATGCTATAATTGAAATAATGAAAAAGTCATGCAGCATTTTCTCTTTAATGCAAAACAGTCAAACAGAACAGATTCACTTCACCTATACTGTACCCCAGTTTCATACTGTATCCTCAATATTAATTTGCTACTTGCCCATGAGGATTAATACCTGTAGATTTTATTGTAATGCATTGTTTTCTGTTAATTCAATTGCTTCAGTTTTAAATTCAGACTGTGCATAATGCAGCCTCATTCAAAGCACATTTACTGAACTCTTTCAGTACAGTAACAATGTTTCTCAGGTCTATTAAATATAACTCCACCCCATATAATTGCTGTTAATAGTGTTCATCGTCTGTTTTATTACGTCTTAAATTGATTTTTCCGTACATTTCTGCCATATGTACATTAATTGACAGTCACCACTGATAAGCTACCACTAAATATTTTAGAAACTTAATTTGCTGTAAAGTTGCTTTGCAATGATTTGTATCGTGAAAAGCGCTGTACAAATAAACTAAACTAAACTTGACTTGACTCAGTTATTGTAATTACTATAACCAAGTACATAGTATGTACATGTGGAACAGGACTGTAAAAAAAAGTGGTACCATAACGTCAACATGAAGTTGACATATAGTACATATAGTAGTTCTCAACTCAGGCCCTTACGGTCTATGATCCTGCATAGTTTAGCTCCAAACATGATCAACTCACCTTTGCCTGTCATTTTTTTTAAATCCCAAAGGGCTTGCTCATTTTTGTTTGATCAGGGTTATAACCAAACGTTGCAGGTCAATTTTCCAATAATTATAAAATATTCACAAATCTTCACAAGTCCTTCTGAAGCTTCAAAGTTTGAGTCCTGCTCAACATTAAACACCTGAATATGATGGTCTAGTAAGTGCATATGGCTATGTCGCAAATGTTTCTGCCCTAGCAGTCACAACATGATTAAAATTATAATTTGAAGAATGCTATATATTAAAAAGCTTTACATTAACTGACTTTCTATTAATGCAGCACATGAAATGACAACCATCAATGGTTTCATATTTTACATTACACACAGTTTAGCATTATGTGATTCATTTACAACAAAACATAAGAAAACATGTTTTTTTTTCCTATTAAGGATGTCTTTCCTATTAAGAAGCACCCAATAATTGACTTGTAGTTCCTAAACCTTTTTCATAAACAGGGCCGGTCTTTGGGCAGTGTAAAATGAACAGTTTTGGTGGGTGACTCTTAAAGGGATAGTTCACCCAAAAATGAAAATTTTATGTTTATCTGCTTACCCCCAGGGCATTCTCGACAGCCGGCGCTTGACGCGTCTTCTTCTTATTGACTTATAAGACTTATAGACTTATAAGTGCATTACCGCCACCTATCTCTCAAATGAACTATTGACACTCTATCTACAATCTCAATTAGGAGTGTCAATGGTCCATTTGAGAGATAGGTGGCGGTAATGCACTTATAAGTCTGCAATCTGTCATAAAGCAAGAAGAAGAAGAAGACGCCTCACGCACCGGCTGTTGAGAATGCGCTCAGGACAGTTCGAACATTGCAGTGAATCAGAGGTAAAAAATGATATAAATACTGTTCAGTTTCTTGCACAGACCGATCGTTTCGTGTCTTTACACATCAATGTATCGTCACGAGCCGCAGGGTTTAATTTGGTTATGTTTGTGTATGTTTTTTTCACTCTCAAAGCCGTGATTCCTATTCACTTCCATTATATGACTGACAGACTGCAACGGTTTGAGTTAAAAAATCTTCGTTTGTGTTCTACTGAAGAAACAAAGTCACCTACATCTTGGATGCCCTGGGGGTAAGCAGATAAACATAAAATTTTCATTTTTGGGTGAACTATCCCTTTAACCACATACCTGGAGGGAATATTGTATATTGAAATATATATTGGTTGTTGAGATAAAACTGACTAAATCATTCACCAAATCAGTGCCACATTGACCATTGTGAGTTTGAGTTTGCTGGTGGCTTTGCAGGCAAATGCTGAGCTAAAGATGGAGATGATGAACTGCAGAACACCAGCAATATTCCAAGGATCCCCTTGGAAAAAAAATCAACATGCCCATATATAATGTTTTCACTGGCCAACTTAATTTTATTTTGTAAATATATAAAAATTTTGATGGCTGCAAAACACTCCAAAATCGTTAGGACAGAGACATGTTTAACACTGTGTCACATCAATTTTCCTTTTAATTACAATGTTTAATCGTTTGGCAATTGAGGATACCAATTGTTAAAGTTTTGCAAGCAATTTTTTGTCCAATCTCACTTGATACAAGACTTCAGATGCTTAGCATTCTGTGATCGTCATCATCTGATTCTCCTTTTCATGAGGCCAGTCTAACACATTCACTCTGTGTGCACGAAACCACACTGTTGTAGCACGTGCAGAATGAGCCCTGCCATTGTCTTGATCTAATAACCATGGACTTCCATGGAGTTGGCCAGTTGCGGATGGCATCCACCTTCCTCTCGTCCATGAAGATGCCATGTTGACTGATGTTGTAGATGAGAAACAGGATTTTGGACTGATGTAACTGATATTTCTCTGCATTGAGGTACAGGTAGAACTCTCAGTTTCTGGAGGACCTGGAGAACCCTAACCCTAATAAAAATAAACAGTTATGTCTGATAACACTGTTCTCAGTAACTAGTGAAAATACACAACCCTGTTTTTTATATATAGAGCTATACAGACATCTAATGGTTACACCAAGGTATTACAGATGTTTTGCCCTCACAGATGTTTTTTTCCCCAGTGGCGCTAACCTGCCTCATTCAATGGATTTTAATGACTTTTGCTCAATTTGAACTTAAATACTGCATGAATTGAAAACAAAATATTAATTGTGAATATTGTTTAGTAACAGGAAATCCCTTCAAAATACCAAAGAATAAAGAAAAAAAAACATCACTGAAATGAAATATAGTACATTCATTTCATAAAAATAAAATTTTTATACAACTATATGGTTTCCGGTCTGTTTTGACCACAAACAACATGACTGTGACTCCTAAATGAACAATATCAGAAAATAGTAATAATAAAATAAAATGAAATAATTATAATAATTATGATGATGATGATGATGACTATGATAATATAAAAAAAACTGGCTTCAGTTATCAGAAACAACAATATGAGTTATTAGTTCCTTGCAACTTTTGGACAGTAGGATCTCCTCATTGTGACTCAGTATCCCTGGAAAGTAATAGACACAATATGTTAGTAAACAAGAGATTCAGACTCATTTTCAGTTTTAATTTTGTTATTATTACCAACAGTTGGGGGGCGGAGGAGGGGGATGGGGTTAATGGGCGCTTGACTGATTGCACAGACACTATTGGAAGAGAGCTAAACTGGATGATGACATCACTGAATCATCAATGAATTGACTTTAACTGAAAAAAAATGACTATTTTCTATTGTCCTCTTGCATTATTGACAAACTATTTTCCTGTTTGACACTGTAAAGCTGCTTTGACATAATCTGTATTGTATAAAGTGTTAAATAAATAAAGGTGACTTGACTTGACAGGTAAGTTCCACACACCATAACAACTTTTTATAGGCTATGTGAGGAATAACCAGGAAAAGCCCATTGTCACACTCTTCACCAGTCTAGTTGAATGAAAAAGGCTGTAGTTTACAATAAAGTATGCTGTTGTTTTTTATTAGGAGTAAATAAGTTATGTTATATGTAGCATAACTACATTTCAACATTACAAGTTTAAAGATAGTTAATTGTAAATTGAACTAGACTATAGAAGACTATTATTATATTATTATTACTATATTATGTAGTAGAATACAGTTTACATTGGACCATATTATGGTCACTTTATAATTCCTATTTATTCTGCTAGCTTTACCATTGTGGTTGTGGCTTGTTTAATGTAAATTAAAATACATGCATGGATAAATCTTACTGCCATTAATTATATAATTATAGTAATTACATCACCATTACACCACTAAAAAACATTTACCTGGTTTAGTGCCACATTGACCACTGTAGAGTCGGTGTTGCAGGTGGCTTTGCAGGCAAATCCTGAGATAAAGATGGAAATGATAAACTGGAGGATGGAGAACACCAGCAATATTCCAGTGATCCCCATATTTTTGCTCAAAAAAAAAAAAAAGGAAATTCAACATTCCCATATGAAAACAGTTTAGCGAATAATATCGCAGCAATTATACTGAGTGAATTTCTCAATATTATTACATTACTAGGAGGCATCATATGGCTTTCAAACTCTTGGAACATATCTGGTGCACAAGTCACATGGACTATTTTTTTTCTTGTTTTTTTGATACTTTAGCTGTGCTTTTATGTCATTTTGAAGGATATTTCCAGTCCATAGTCATTATAATTGTATGGAAAAGAGTGACCAGCACAATCTCTATTAGTAAAATTAGTAAGTGATGACACAATTGTCATTTTGGATTGAACTATTCATTTAACCAAATAAAACAGCAATTAAAAACTAAAAACAAATTTAAACAGATCATATTAATATATTGCAAATTGTACATTTAGTACCTTCAATTTTGAACAAATGACAGTGTCAGTATGATTGTAGTTATAGTCGTAGTTATAGGAGCATCTTCGATAGGGCATTGAAATGTGAAATGTGATCTCTATGGCCATCAGAGTAATGGCGATCGCTGCAGTTATGGCACTGATCACATTCATTCCAAGAGAGGCTTTCACCTACAGGAAGAAAGGTTGATGCTTAAAAGGTGACATATAGTTATAATAATGGTGTACACATGTAAAATGGCTTGAAAACTGAAAATGAGTCAGATGTTCTTTTAGTCCACATCCTTTTAGTGGTAAAAGGGTCTCGTGTTTCAGACTACTGTGGTAAAAGAGAGTTTATCATGGAAAGTTTTGTGGTTGCATTTTATTCTGTTTACGCAAATGTATTAGGGTGACTAAAATCTCCCTTAAGATTTTTTTTATTTTTTTTTTTTATTACTCATCCCAAAATATATGTTGATCAAAAAAATATTTATTTTTTCTTGAATACTGGAGCATCTTTTTTTTAAATATAGTTCTCATGTAAATACAAGTTACATAAAAAGCTGTTGTTCTTGTTCGTTTTAATTCAAAATTATGTAAATATTAAGGCAGCGAAATTTATGTATAGGAAAATTGTGTTGATTTTGTTGCTATTTGGTTTTTAAGAGTTTGAGAATAAAATCACAAAGTCCTTTTACCCCGTAGCCCCACTGTACCCTACTTTTCAGCACTTTATATATACATACCACACACAGATGAAGTTTTTTCTGAGCGGCAACAGACAGAGAGCCAGCACTGATGTACTGAGAAAGACACACAGGACATGTTAAAGTTCATTCTGGAAATTAGAATAAGAAGCTAGAAAGCAAAGCCGTGAAAAAGAAACTTACAATAAGGGATCCCCAGTAGGTGATGCCACTAAAGATAAAAATGGGTGGCTCATAGGTATTGATACTAGTGGTGCATACAATACCAAACAAGAAAATCACCACTCCAATCATTATCTGGACAGTCTAGACAGGGCAGATATGGATTAAATGTTTATTCATTTTTTATTTATTTATATTTTTCCATAATGGTATATCATTAATGTTTGAAAACACACACACACACACACACACACACACACAAAGGAAAGCTACAGTAATGTTTTATGCACTACAGCCTTAAAGCAATCAGAATGGCACACATATATTCACTTCAGGACATATGACAACACAGTTTTATTTTTTGTTCATTTTATCACACAAGATAATATGGCACTAAAATATTCCCAAAACAATTTAAAATTATAATTCATCATTACCCCTAGTGCCTTTGGTTGTGCTTTGAAAAACCCTTTAAGAGCAGTATTGTGGTATGCTCCTCTGGCCTGCTGTTCGTCATCACAAATAACATTATCTTGTTTCACCTGTGGATTTACTTGGATGATAACTGTAGCTTTGTCAGTTGACATGAACTTGCTGCTTTCCATTCTTGGCAAAGTTTTCACCTGCAATTAAAAGGAAAGTTCACCAAAAATAAAAATCCTATCATTGCTTACTCACTCTCAAGTTGTTCCAAATCTGTATAGGTTTCTTTCATCTGTTAACCACAAAAGAAGAATTATTTGAAGAATGATGTTAACCAAACCTTTGACAGTAGCTACTGAAAATAAAAATTATGCAAATCAATGGCTACCAGCTACTGTTTTGTTACCAACATTCTTCAAAAATCTTCTTTTGTGTTCCACAGAAGAAAGAAATGTATACACCTTTGGAACAACATGAAGGTGAGTATATGAAAGAATTTTCATTTTTGGGTAAATTATTCCTTTAAGCCTTAAGCATTAAAATTCACAAATTGTCTACTCTGAACAGTACATCTGCATTTATATTTACAGCATTGTCTTGATTGATAAAACTGTGATACTGCCAGTGTTTCTAAAACAAGAAAATTACAAAGGCTTTGTTAGATTGCACTGTCATAAAAAGTAAAGGTAGAACAAATGCACAGCTAAAAATGTTATCACTGTAATGTATACTCATATAATACCTTGATTAAACACTTAAGATAAAAGTATAGAGAAGTTTTGACAAGGATCCAAAAAAAAAAAAAAAAAATACTTACTTTCAGACCATCAAAGTTGTAGATATTTTTTCTTAATTGGAACAGATTTGGAGAAATGTAACATTATATCACATGTTCACCAATGGCTCCTCTGCAGTGAATGGGTGCCGTCAGAATGAGAGTCCAAACAG
>NW_015649573.1:128012-136721 GCF_001515625.1 Sinocyclocheilus rhinocerous | reverse complement strand
CCAAAAAAAAAAAAAAAAAAAAAAAAGTTTTAAAAAGAACCCAAAAAAAAAAAAAAAAAAAAAACTTAAATGAGCAACAAATTACACTAAAACAATAGCTGGTATGAAATATCACAAAAAGTCAAAAGATTTTGGTTATTTGTAATTGATGTATATCAAAGTGTGTATATAAAGATACACTTTATAATTAAAATAATAATAGGTGTTACCTGAGCAAATAATAAATTAAATATATTTCACCTGAAATGAAATGAGTTGTGTTGATGTGGTTGTCTGATCGTTCATCTGGTGTATCTTTGTGTGTGTGGACTGTGAAGAACCGCTAAGGTGGAGCATGTGTCATATGATCTTGCATCATACTTTTAAGGATTATGTTGATGCCCTTCCTCATAAAATTCAAAGGGCTTTACATATAGATAAAAACTACAAGGTAGCATAAATTATGGCCATTTGAGAACAAAAAAATATCTATGATTACATGTTCAAACATACCCAATAATCCTGTAGTTGGGCACTCATTTATCAGTAAATGATGGAGTAAGGCCTTAAATTATTTCTTAATCAAATCCAGAAGGGACCGACTTTAAATTAAATGATCAAAACGCAACAAACTGAAATATCACCTGAGCAATGACTGTCACATTAATTAAAGGGACACCGGAGCCCGAGACCAGATAGGCATCTAGGCTCTAGCTAAGCCCACCCAAATGTCTGACTTACCCAATCAAAACTTAATTTTTACAATTTAAAAGTAAATGCACATTACAATAGCCCATTTTTGCTGCATCACTTAATGTAAAGTGTTACTTCTCTCTCTATGAAAATAGGCTACATGACAAAACGATGGGCCTTGCCTGATGCAAAAGTAAACATTTTCAATATAACAAAATATTCATAAGTATTCTTGCCTGTAACACTATAACTGATACAAAAAAAATCAGGAGCAAGAATTTGAGATATTAATTCCCAGCTTTTGGACTGTATGATCTCCGTACTGTGACTCAGTGTTCCTTGGAAGTAACAGAGAAAATATATTAGTACACAGGAGACTCAGGCTCTTTCAGTTTTAATTTTTATAAAAATCATACACCATACAGTTTATTTTTATAGGCTTCTATCTTTGATAAATTATAAAGAGAAAACAATAAAGCATGTTGTGATTGACTTATACAGTAGTTCATCTATTTCATACAGTATGAGGTGCACTAAGGTTAAAGGCAGTTTACCATGAAACATTCTGGTCATTTTATATTTCCTTTACATTCTGCTAGTATTATCATTCTGCTTGTTCAGTGGAGCTGCATTGTTCCCTAAAAACATTGACACAAATAACTATTGATTGTTGTGATAAAACTGATTGACAAGCTCGTAATAGCAATAATAGCATCATTACCACTAAATCATTTACCTAGTTTAGTGCACATTGACCACTGTGGAGTTTTTGTTGCAGGCGGCTTTGCAGGCAAATGCTGAGATATAGATGGAGATGATGAACTGAGGAATGGTGAACACCAGCAATATTCCAATGACCCTCATAGTAAAATACTACAAAAATTGAACAAAAAGTATATTGAAGCAGGAATCATTTTGAGCTAATTATGAGAGTTGAGAGTATCTCAACAATAAGAATATATATATAGCCTTATAAATGCCTTTGTGTGAGGAACAGACTGATATGCATGTTTTTATTTACTTAATAAAATAAGTATTATTAAATAATAAATTTGTATTTCCTGCAATGGGATCAGATCTTGAAATTGAGAAACAGGATAAGTCAGATTCATGGACAAAGCTGAATGGTTTTGTGAACTGAAAAATGCATGCAATTACAAAACAATTGCTGGTATGAAAGATCACAAAATGTCAAAAGATGATGGTTATTTGTAATTGATCTTGAAACTGAGAAACAGGATAAGTCAGATTCATGGACAAAGCTGAATGGTTTTGTGAACTGAAAAATACATGCAATTACTAAAACAATTAGCTTTAAAAATATTAATATTAATAATTTTCAGTGAATAATGACTTAATTCTCAGCCTGTTTCTCCCACAAAGCTATCTTATGGCCTGGAATATTGGGCACAGATCATATGGACTGCTTTTGTGATAACTTCAAATGTCTTGCCCCCAGTCAGTGTGATTGTATGTTACAGAGTGACCAGTACAGTCTTCAGAATTTCTCGATTTGTGTTCTACGCATCCAGGTTTGGAGTCATATACGAGTGAGTAAATAATGACAGAATTTTCAACTGTGCCTTTAAGTAAATAACAGCTATTAAAAAACTAAAAGCAAATTAATGCACAATTAAACCTGAATACAAAATATTGCACATTGTGAATATAATACCTCAACATATAAACTTGGATGATCCATTGATATTAATGCTAATTGTATGCCCATCAGAAGAATGGCCATCCCTGCGGTTATGGCACTGAACACATTTATTCCAAGAGATGCTTTCACCTGCAGGAACAGAATGTACTAGTTTCAGACCACTAGGAGTATTTTCTAATACTCAAAGAACAGATCATTGAAAAGGCTTGAAACTTACAATTACCTTTAAGTAGGGGAGACCTACTTAAAAAAAAAATAAAGTCTTGGGGGGTGGGTTGTATAACATCTTTTCCCATTTACTTCTACTGGACCAACAAAGTGGATGTTATAATAATAATAATTCTGAAGTAAATTTGAAAGACTCTAATTGCATTTAAAGACTCTAATCTACATAGTGATATGTTGGAGATTTACATTTAAAACAGCTAATTGGAACAGACAAATAGGAAAACATATCAAAGTTAGACATACATTGGGCAAAACACTGGGTTACAGACGTTAAAGCAAAAACTCTTACAACTATCCCAAGCCTTTCGTTTAGTTTATGCAAATTTAGTTGCAATCTTGATCACTGGTCCAGTTTTTTGGTCCTTTTACCAGCAGTAGCTTTACAAGCTAAAATGAGACAACCAATCTTTGCTAATAGATGATATCTGAACTTCTGCATTTATGACAGCTTGAGGTGATTTAAAGTGCACAGTTATAACTAATACTAGTGGGAAAATACATTAAAAACAATGTGTTATAACGTGCTGAATCAGTCGGGGTTATGTACATACCACACATGGATGATGTTTATTCTGCGCAGCGACAGACAAAGAGCCAGCACTGATGTACTGAGAAAAACAAACAAAGGACATTTAAAGGTCATTCTGGAAATTAAAATGAGAAGCAATAAAGCAAAACCATTAAATAAAACTTACAATAAGGGACCCCCAGTAGCTTATGCCACTATAGTCAAGAATTGCAGAATAACTGTAGACATTGGAGGTAAGTACAATACCAAGTATGAAGACCATCGCTCCAATCATTATCTGGACAGTCTAGAGGGCACACATAGGTCAGGTATTTTATTCATGATGGCATAAAATGTGTGTTTGGATACAGTGATCTAGAAGAGATTAAATACTCAGAACATTCCCAAAACCATATTTTATAATTCATCATTAAATGCATTACCCCCAGTGCTTTTGGTTGTGCTTTGAAAAATCCTTTAAGAGCCGTATTGTGATCGTAACATTAATGTAGACCTACATACCGGTATCTAAATATGATTTCATATATTTTATGCTATATAGACCTACCACATTACCCTCCACTGGATGTAGAATGAGCAGCATTAAACTACATTTTGGCATTTTACAATACTTATGTGGATATTTTGGATGAAAGTAACTCAAAAGTAACTCAAAAGTAGTGTAATGCATTACAATTCAGAGAGAGTAATATTGTAATGTAACTAATTACTTTCAAAAGACAATAACTAGTAATATATAATGTATTACATTTTGGAAGTAACTTGCCCAACACTGTTGTGCAAGTTCAATAAGAAATGTGAACAAAGGTCTTTGCATACAGGAGAAATTATGACTAGTTAAAGAAGACAAAAATACACTGCAAAAATAAATAAATACATGCATACATAGACAAATAACAACCTACTGAAGTACTAAATTCTATTTCATATCTTTGTAATACACTGGCAACCAACAAAAACAGAGATGGTAATGAGAAAGCCACATGAGGAATCAAAGCTCATCACAAGTAGATTTTCCACAAGCTGAGGTAAATAGTAACAAATAGTAGGTGCACGACACCATCATGGTAACACAGATGACACAATTAAAAAATGTGATAAACATTAATTTAACATAATGAGATGGAACATAAAATGTAAGAAGAACTAACAGGAAATATAGTAATTTCAATGTAAAAACAGCAAATGTGAAGTGTCACAGGCAGTTCTGGGAATGTCAATTTATGGTCTTTCACTGTAAATTATAGAATTACTTGGTCATTTTCACTTTCATAAATTGAACAATATTTTACTATAAAATTACATTAAATGTCCTATTCGATTTATTACAGTTCATTGTATAGCGTAAGGGAATTTACCCTTAACCAAATAATAGTTTTTTACCATTTTTTTTAGACTTTTACTGTTCCAAATGCACTAATTTTTTAGTGTTGCTAAATAGCTTTTGACAAAGATACCTTTGTCCAGCCTAATGTTCTAACAAATCAAAAAACATTTAAAATTAGTTTTTAGCACCACACAATAAATGAGCAACAACTTACACTAAAAAGATATTTTGTAAAAAAAAAAAAAAAATGTATATACAGTAAGCACACAATATAAAAAAGAACATTGATGTCGATTTATAAAATATCTTACCTGAAATGAAATTAGTTGATGTCTGGTAACTCTTTTTGTATCTTTGTGTGTGTTGACTCTGATCTGAAAGAACAGTTAAGGAGGGGCTTGCTTTAAGTAGAAACTTTCTGTTAATGGCCACCTTCGTCTTAAAACACAAAGCACTTTGGTGAAAGATAATGTTCAACGCAGAATAACTGGCACCTGATGACAGATAATATTTGTTTCTCCTGGCTAAATAGAATGCATTATTAAGATATCTGCATATGCATTTTAAACAGGCCAATAATAATAATAATAATAATAATAATAATAATGATGATGATGATGATGATGATGTCTGGTTTGTTTTTGTAAAACTATTAAAGGGGTCATATGATGCGATTTCAAGATTCATGGACAAAGCTGAATGGTTTTGTGAACTGAAAAATGCATGCAATTACAAAACAATTGCTGGTATGAAAGATCACAAAATGTCAAAAGATGATGGTTATTTGTAATTGATCTTGAAACTGAGAAACAGGATAAGTCAGATTCATGGACAAAGCTGAATGGTTTTGTGAACTGAAAAATACATGCAATTACTAAAACAATTAGCTTTAAAAATATTAATATTAATAATTTTCAGTGAATAATGACTTAATTCTCAGCCTGTTTCTCCCACAAAGCTATCTTATGGCCTGGAATATTGGGCACAGATCATATGGACTGCTTTTGTGATAACTTCAAATGTCTTGCCCCCAGTCAGTGTGATTGTATGTTACAGAGTGACCAGTACAGTCTTCAGAATTTCTCGATTTGTGTTCTACGCATCCAGGTTTGGAGTCATATACGAGTGAGTAAATAATGACAGAATTTTCAACTGTGCCTTTAAGTAAATAACAGCTATTAAAAAACTAAAAGCAAATTAATGCACAATTAAACCTGAATACAAAATATTGCACATTGTGAATATAATACCTCAACATATAAACTTGGATGATCCATTGATATTAATGCTAATTGTATGCCCATCAGAAGAATGGCCATCCCTGCGGTTATGGCACTGAACACATTTATTCCAAGAGATGCTTTCACCTGCAGGAACAGAATGTACTAGTTTCAGACCACTAGGAGTATTTTCTAATACTCAAAGAACAGATCATTGAAAAGGCTTGAAACTTACAATTACCTTTAAGTAGGGGAGACCTACTTAAAAAAAAAATAAAGTCTTGGGGGGTGGGTTGTATAACATCTTTTCCCATTTACTTCTACTGGACCAACAAAGTGGATGTTATAATAATAATAATTCTGAAGTAAATTTGAAAGACTCTAATTGCATTTAAAGACTCTAATCTACATAGTGATATGTTGGAGATTTACATTTAAAACAGCTAATTGGAACAGACAAATAGGAAAACATATCAAAGTTAGACATACATTGGGCAAAACACTGGGTTACAGACGTTAAAGCAAAAACTCTTACAACTATCCCAAGCCTTTCGTTTAGTTTATGCAAATTTAGTTGCAATCTTGATCACTGGTCCAGTTTTTTGGTCCTTTTACCAGCAGTAGCTTTACAAGCTAAAATGAGACAACCAATCTTTGCTAATAGATGATATCTGAACTTCTGCATTTATGACAGCTTGAGGTGATTTAAAGTGCACAGTTATAACTAATACTAGTGGGAACATACATTAAAAACAATGTGTTATAACGTGCCGAATCAGTCGGGGTTATGTACATACCACACATGGATGATGTTTATTCTGCGCAGCGACAGACAAAGAGCCAGCACTGATGTACTGAGAAAAACAAACAAAGGACATTTAAAGGTCATTCTGGAAATTAAAATGAGAAGCAATAAAGCAAAACCATTAAATAAAACTTACAATAAGGGACCTTATGCCACTTATGCCACTATAGTCAAGAATTGCAGAATAACTGTAGACATTGGAGGTAAGTACAATACAGACCATCGCGACCATCGCTCCAATCATTATCTGGACAGTCTAGAGGGCACACATAGGTCAGGTATTTTATTCATGATGGCATAAAATGTGTGTTTGGATACAGTGATCTAGAAGAGATTAAATACTCAGAACATTCCCAAAACCATATTTTATAATTCATCATTAAATGCATTACCCCCAGTGCTTTTGGTTGTGCTTTGAAAAATCCTTTAAGAGCCGTATTGTGATTTTATCCTCCGGCCTCATGACCATCAACAAAAAATAACAGTGTCTTGTATCACCTGTGGATTTACTTCGATGACAACTGTAGGTTTGTCAGTTGAGATGACCTTACTGCTTTCCATTCTTAGAAAGGTTTTGGATTTCTGTAATAAGCATGTTTATATTGTGCAACAGTGTTGGGAGTAACGCATTACAAAAGTAATAATATTACAGTAGTATATTACTTTTTGCTGTAACGCAGTAATATAACGCATTACTAATCAAATTTGGGTAATATTATTACTCGTTACAATCTCAGTAACGCAACACGCTTGAGGTATTCGGCCAATCACAACGCACTGGATAGCTGGCCAATCAGAGCACATCTCGCTTTTCAGACCGATGAGCTTTGTAAAAATAGTACTATAATAACTATAGTATAAAATTATATACAGTGTAGTGTAGATTAGTGTAGTAACAGTGTAGATTATTTTGAGATGTAATATTTCTTTCAGAGAACATTCTGAAGGCATGTACACAGTTCATACACTTTCAAAAATCAAGCAGACAACGTTGTCAATTGGATGCAATAATGCAGTTTGATTTTGGCACGCTGAGAGACTCAAATATTCAAATATGTACATATAATATAACATTTGAATATTATATTCAAACACTTTTTGGAAGTATGACATTTAAAAATACTGTAGATGTAAATGTCTTCAGATTTGTTTGTTAATCCAAGTGTTTAAATATCCTGGCACCCCCCTGTGGTGTGTTTTTGAGCAGCACAGGAAATGAGGCAGATGAACAGGTTTTTTAGCAGCACTATAGCAGCAAGAAGACCATTTATGGCTTACAGTTTTTTTCTAACTGCTTACACACATTTTCAAAACTTTGCCTCTTTTTTTTTTTCAAAACTTTACATACAAATCCAAGAATTGCACACACAAAATGCAAAATGCCTTCACTTCTCTTGCAAAATTAAGCACTGCATTCAAAATGTCACAAACACATCTCAAACGCAAACACCTTTGCCATAATATTAATTCCTGTCATTGTGTGTTACATAGAGAATTGTGTGTTGTGATTTGCAAAAAGTGTTTTATGAAATTGAAAACTGAGTCAAAGGCAGAGAATTAGTGTATGGTTTTGCAGATTTGGTGTGTGGTTCAGGTGTTTGAGTGTCAGGTTTCAGAAACTGTGTGACAAATAAAGATTTTGTGTGTAAGCAGTTGAAAAAACTGTATTATGACAAAACAAAAAAAATTAATTACCACATTGTCAATTTCCAAGCACCCTGTGTAGAAAAAGAAAGAGAGTGTCTGTATCCACAAATGATCCATCTTTTCTGCAACAGTTAATACAATGACAACAATGAGGCACAGAGAGCAGTTAATTTTGAGCATTGCATGTGCTCGCTCTCTTTTTTTTTTTACCATCAATCAACTATTCACCAGCTAAAATAAGCGAGGTTCTTCACTGGAGTGCTTTGTGTAATAGGACCTTTCAACCCAGAGGGAGATCAAGTTGTTTTCTGTTGTGCTGGTTGACCGTATAGTCGAAATTACATGCAAATTACACCTCATTAGATGTAAGCCTTGTCCATTACGGGTTAACAAATGGAAAGAGAGGAGCAAGAGAGGTTGTTCATTTAACTGAGATTCCCTTTACATTGAGTACCTGCACCACACACACACATGCACACGCCTAATACTCTGTGCATGCTTTAATGGGCTATTTTTAACAATTTGAGGAGAGTGGCTCCCTTGTTCACCATAAAACTATGGCCTCACTTAAAAGCATGTTATTTAATGCTCTGTGTGTGTGTGTGTGTGTGTGTGCGT
>NW_015649573.1:119657-127939 GCF_001515625.1 Sinocyclocheilus rhinocerous | reverse complement strand
AGAGAGAGAGAGAGTGTGTGTGTGATGGTTTCAGATCTGTCCTCTATGATGTGCTGTTGGCATGTCTGTCATGTTCAGGGTTACAGTAACACACATTACACTCTGTTACATGTGTTTATTTAATGCTGTGTGTGTGTGTGTGTGTGTGTGTGTGTGTGCGTGCGTGCGTGTGTGTGTTTGCAAATAAATACAGACTGCTGTGAAAACGCAGATGCAGCAGTTCTTATAGGGATGAGAAATGTAATTTCTTACTTTGAGTGTGCTGTGTCAGGGTGTTGGACATGCACATGCACCATAAACAAAGGGTGAGAGGAAGAAAGGCAGAAAAAAAAGGATTCAAACCTACATAAGTGGATAAGTGACTGATAAAACATTATCCTCAGCATATGACCTTTTGTAGGTTTAAAGCGTTAGTGCTATTATTGAGAACAATGCAAACAGTTCCTCTGTTTATGACTGAGGGTAGGGCAAAGGTCAGCATTCACTAGCCGCACATTTCAGCATCACCAGACTACAATGAAGAGTGATGGCAACCTTTCAAAATGACATTTGTTTATAGTGGACACCATAAATGCTGCACTATCTGCGCTTGAACAGTTATTATATAAAATATCAGCATTTTTATCAGGGTAAACTGAGTGCACAAATTTCTGCCCATCATGTTTGAAGGTCACACTTGGTTGATGTTGCACTCAGAAAACACTGTCTATGGTATACTGTATAGTCCAGTATATTTATGTTTGTGCATGTGTGTGCCAAAGAGAGAGACTGAAGCTGCCATATGAGTTCTTATTAATATAACCCAGTTCTGAATGACAGACAATCTCATGTTCATTTTCTCCCTGTCAAGTTTTAGTTAGTAATTAGAAACACAGTTATCTATCATTCCCAATTATGCATGTTTTTCATTTATTGTCATATTATGTATTATATTATATCATCTATTTTATTCACCTGCCATTTCAAAATATTATATTTTTTTAAATCATTCATTTAAACACAAAAATATATTCACATTTACACAACATAAAACAGTCTAGAACACGTCACAATACAAAATATTTTTGTGACATTTACAATTATGAAACACAAATAAAACAAAAAAAGATACAGCTATATTCTTTCAGGGCATTGCATGTTGTGTTTGTTTTTTGATTTTCAAAAACAAACAGTCACCAAATTCATGAGGACATACTATGACAGTCAAATTCAGAATCATATAATGAATCTTCCCTTCTTTAACCAGCAGATGAAGAGCACTCAAACATACATTGTTTTCATAAATGTTTTCATAATTGTGCATTGTACATAAGGTTTCTTTACACCAGTTCTGGATTGCACTGACTGGTATTAATGTTACATACAATATAAGCCCTACATTAAAAGTCAAAGTCGCACACACATTTCACTAGTTCATATTGCCATGGTAATCTTCCCATGGGGAAAATCACAGCCCATTATAAGACTAAATGTACACAGAACAATAGTTCAACCTCCATTATACTGCGCAGAGACACAATGCACAAGATGTGTAAAGGAACAGCACGTATGCATGTGAGTGTGTGTATTATCAGAGACAGAGAGACAGACTGCTACGACCTTAGATTAACCTCATGGCATGGCTGTCTGAATGTAGCAGATGGCACAGAACTGAATGCGTCATGATCTATCATTCACTCTCGCCCTTCTCTCCTTTATTTTCCTCTAACCCCTTCCTTTTTCCTGCTCATTTCTTCTGAAACATTGGTTATATTCTCAAAGAGCCAAAATACATCTATATATGAAGCTCTTAACCATAACCAAAAGGGAATAAGTCACCTCAGGCCTAGGAAAGATATATGAAAATGTATAATTAACTGAACTACACTGCAGTCGTATGACTTAAATGTCACCACCAACTCTTTTAGTCTTGATTTAAAAACATTTTCTCTGAAAGTTAGAATCATTTGCAAGGGTACAAACACAATTAGACTGTAAAAGCAGACAAGTGAGTAGATGAGTTTACCTGTTTGGCATGATGTACTTGAAACAACAAAATATCTTGAGTTTGTGCTGACCACAGACCTTATTAATTTTAACCCAAAATCAGTTTAAAACACCCAATGACTTCAGGATGATAAAATAGGAAGTGCTAAAATTCTAACTTGTTTCTGTCTTTTTGCTTTTTTATAACAGTAGATAGTAAAGTAGTAAACAACATAACATAAGCTGATAACAACAAAAAAACATGGCAGAATCTACATAGTTTGAACTATAAATCTCAACAATAGTAACACACACAAAAACATGCAATATTACAGCAAAATATAAATATTCAGCCAACTATGAATACTTCCTAAAACTGTTTTCCACACTTTTATAGTCTTTGCACGTAACCAGCTAAAACTCACTCTGATTTGACCCTGATGTTTAAAGCATGCTGGGTAACTAGCAGTGCCACAATATTATATTATTTCAGACATAAGCCTGATACATTTGACTGAATTTTGTTTCACACGCTTTTTAAAACCTTTTGATTGAAAAGTTTAAGCTTAGATGCTTGAAATGATGAATACATTTTAATTATAAATCTTTGTATTTTACTGCTCTTTATTCCTTAATGAGTGTATAGTGGATGAAAAGCAGTCAAAATTGTCCATTGTAAATGAGAATGTCTCGGTTATGTACATAACCCTCGTTCCCTGATGGAGGGAATGGAGACGTTGAGTCGTGACTTGACATTAGGGGTTTACTCAGGAGCCCCAATCATCTCTGATTTTAAAGGGGTCCTATTATGCTTTTTCACTTTTTCAACTTTAGTTAGTCTGTAATGTTGCTGTTTGAGCATAAAAAAGATCTGCAAAGTTACAAACCTCAAAGTCCACTTCAAAAGGAGAAATTTCATTCAACAGAAATCACTTTTCAAAAACTACAACGAACGACTCGTTTGGACTACAACGCATATTTTCCGGGATTTGTGATATCACAAATACCGACGAATGGGACGAGACCTGGTTGAGTTGCACTAGAGAAGGCAACGAGTGTTATCACTATGTCGGAGACATGCTAGCTTTCCCAAGGCAGACGAACTTAGAGTGGTTACAATCATCCGGTTTTAAATCGCGCTCAAATTGATTTGATTTTGACACAGTATTTACACTGAAGCTCGCAGGCGTCTATGGCAAGGGGCATGACATTTCCCGAGCAGGCACAGAGTGGTGCCAATCCCAACACACACTGGCGCCCACAGGGACCAAAATGCGAGTACATCACTGCTGGAGATAGCCATGCCACTGTTCCTAACACAGAAAATCTTTTCTTAAGAGAAGGGATTTTGACCTTCATTAAAGGTGCTTCAAGCCTTTCCTGTTTGTTGTTTACAGCTTGGCAGTAACGATGGGGAAGCGAGCCTTCCGGAGAAGGGCGCTATGAAGGCCACATCCTACCCCTAGGGAGGTATCATGTGGACACACTGATATGGACTGACCCAGGCCTGGGGCAGTACTACATATGGAATGGGACTCTGAGGCAGGTCCTACCTGAGAGTAGGAAGGAACGACTGCCAGCAGAGACTGACAGAATGGCCTGTCAAAGGGAAGACACAGGTTCACCGAGAGGGAAACCTTACCGTGGAAGAATACACATATGGGATCGCCGAAGGGAATCAAGCCATATGGACACCTAGCCCAGTACAGGGGCTGACCGGGACCCGGGCATGCTAACGACGATACTGGGCCTGACATCAGACTGCTCCTCCGAGTCTGACTGCCAGGGGTGTTGGAGGATACTCAACCAGGGTTCGCCATCCGGGGAACTCTACTGGAGGGGGAAAAAGGCGCTCGCATCCCTGGATGAGGGGGAATGGCGTAGCAAGCATGACACCGGCCGGTCCTTCCAGCCACTTACCTATTACCCAACACACAGGAAGAAACCGGCTCGACGCAGAGACTGTAGAATCTGGCGAAGGTGTTCGGTGTCGCCCAGCCTGCAGCTCTACAAATGTCTGCAGGAGAGGCGCTGACATCCACTATCCAATGGGCCAACCTCTGCTTGGAGAAAGCATTCACTTACTGCTGACCTCCGTAACAGACAAAGAGCTGCTCAGAGCTTCTGAAGCTCCAGGTGCGGTCCACGTATATGTGCAACGCTCTTACGGGACACAGCAACACCAGAGCTGGATCTGCCTCCTCCGAAGGCAGTGCTTGCAGGTTCACCTCCTGATCGCGAAAAGGCGTGGTGAGAACCCTGGGCACGTATCCAGGCCGGGGTCTCATGACAATGTAAGAGTAGGCTGGCCCAAACACAAGGCACTCTTCGCTCACCGAAAATGCTTGGAGGTCCCCGACCCACTTGATGGAAGTGAGTGTGGTCAACAGACTGGGGCGAGCAGACTGGGGCACGGCCCGCGCCAGAATGGTGACAGGTGGAAGATCACGTCAGGGCAGGATGTGCTGGATGGCCTCGGTCTGCTTCTGTGCTGCTGAGGACTGCTGGGCACAGTCCTCGACAAGGTCGCAGAACAGGCCAGCCTGGGAGACAGGAGCGTCAAGAAAGCATACTTTGTCGACGTCTCTCATCTCGACCAGGTTGAGACATAACGTGGACATCGCCTCCCCGAGGGACTGCGCCGTGACTTTCATTGCCCCGGGGGCGAGGTCAGTCGCCAAGCACAGCTCCTGCCAACGGCAGGAGACAGAAGACAGGTAACGACCGCAACCAAGAGGACATGGACGGAGCAGCATCTTTAAAAAGACGCGAGCCATCCATGATTTGCTCTTTTAGAGTTGAAGCGCCCAGGGGAATCGCTGATGACAGGGACACCGCTGTATGTGCCGTAACGCCAACCAGAACAGCCTCTTCTCTTTCCAGCTCTCAGAAACGACTGGCTTTGTAGAGTTGAAATTCATTCACCCACTTGGCACCGAAATAAAAATGAGTGGATGCACCTGTTGCCTCTTTATACCCGTATGCACTGGGCGTGGCTCAGCATGCAAAATACACTAGCCAAATTTCATTGGTGTTTTCTCTTAAAATCAGAGATGATTGTGGCTCCCGAATAAACCCCTAATGTCGAGTCACGACATAACTCGTAGTGACCAATAGACAGGGCCACGTTATCCTAATGGGCTGCAGTCCAGGGCCCCGAACACTAGGGGGCCCCCGAGACGATTCTATTTTGCGTCTTAAATAGGGTTCCGTATAATACAGAATCGTCCTGTATTTAAGGCATCAGAGAAGCGTTCCATATGAAAGCTATACAGAACGCAGTTTGTCCTGTGTTTGCAGGCATATGCAGAATGAACTCCATACAAATAACAAATGAATTATTCTTTTTACAAATCATTGTTTGAATTGTGAATGTAGCCGCTCCAGGAAAGTTTTAAGACCAAGCGGAATCCACTGCCGCCTAGTCGCTCCCACTTCAGAGCGAGTGGGACTCGTGTTTTGATTTCTGCAAATCAGTTTGGGCGAATGCATAGACGTGATTATTGATCGTAAGCACAACATCCAGCTAGAAAACATACAATCTACCTGAGGGAAGACGTCTTTCTCTATTGTAAGTTAAAGTCAAGTCAAGTCAAGTCAAGTCAAGTCTGTTCATGGGGGAAGTCGTGGCCTAATGGTTAGAGAGTCGGACTCGTAACCCAAAGGTTGCGGGTTCGAGTCTCGTACCGGCAGGGATTGTAGGTGGGGGAGTGAATGTACAGCGCTCTCTCCCACCTTCAATACCACGACTGAGGTGCCCTTGAGCAAGGCACCGAACCCCCAACTGCACACCGGGCGCCGCAGCATAAATGGCTGCCCACTGCTCCGGGTGTGTGTTCACGGTGTGTGTGTGTTCACTGCTGTGTGTGTGCACTTTGAATGGGATAAATGCAGAGCACTAATTCCTAGTATGGGTCACCATACTTGGCCACATGTCACGTCACTTTCGTCACTTTCATGACAAGTCAAGTCTGTTCATGCCAAGTCAAGTCTTTCTTCGTTTGTTTGGATTTTGGATTTCACCTTGTTAATATAAAAGCTGCACTTGGGTTCATCACAACTCGCCTTCAGTGGACTGTTTTTTACAATAGGGAACCCTTTAATTACTAGGCCTATTTTAAAAGCATCCCAGGATACACCAGAGAATGTGCAGAGCAGTAAAGAGAAGCTAAAATATTAATATTTTTTATTTGTTTCACATTATTGGTAATTTCATAATTCCCATACATTTTGGTTATTTCATTGTTTTCATCATTTTGATGTCTTTATTATTATAATAAAATGTGTAATATTAAAGAATGAATAAGTGTAGCCAAACTACTGATTGGTACTTTATAAATGGAGAAAAGCATGATTAATATAATCTTTCCAGTCACTGCTAAACATAATTTAAACAACTGTTCACCTCATGCTTGCATTATTTTTTTCTGGCATCAATCCACCTCCCTATCTCCTCCTTTCATCTCTCACAAGAGGACTTCATGCTTGCGCCTGTCCATTACGAACAGCAAGTGGTGACATTCCAAAAATCTGTCATAGATGATTTAGATGACCACACTTGCGATCAGTTCCGGATTATTGTTTGTGCTCTGCCAACAGATAAGGATGCCGTTATCTGTTATGATCATGGTCCCAAACAGAAAGACACATAACAATATCTGCTACATGTCTGTATTAGAGCCAGCTGCCTTATAATGTACAGAAGGTTTTTTCTTTTTTCTTTTTTTCTTTTTGCATGGTAAAAGATGCAAATGAGATTGATTTATCAGCACTTTGGCCAGTTGCAGCCAAAACATTTGCATTAATCTGAGCTACCAGGCAATTAAGGTGCCCATGTTTGGCTTTGCTCAGTGTGTGTGTGAGAAAGAGCTTTATGTGGATTTTTGTTTTGGGTGGTCAGTCAAATTATGAAGAAATTCAACACTGGAATGATGTGTGAAATGTGTATGTGAAAAAAAGTACACATGATATCCCATCTTCTCAATTGAGACATTTAATGCCAAAAACAGAAAAGAGAGCTGGACAGGCTGCCTTTGTCTTGTAGGGGGCAAGACATTAGTGATATATAATTATTATACATTTATTAGTTTATGTAAATATAAAGCTTTATTTATACAACCTCCTACTATTCACAAGATATTTCTTACTTGGAACAAGGATTTTCTTTTATTATTTTTCATCCCAAGTCCTGTAAGATTTGTTAGAATTGCAACACCCATCCATCTGTCTGTCAGGGTTCCCACAATAATGGAAAACCTGCAAAGATCAAGGTAGAATTCATTCATATAAGTCATTTAAAATTTTCCCTTTAAAATATTCCACTAGTCAGGGTTGCTAACATTTAAATTTTCATGGATTAAAACAAGGCTGAGGGATAGACTTACAGTCCTGTAACTCACAACAGACTCTATGCTGACTGTCTACATATTTCCTGCTAAAATCTTCCAGTGGAGTATTATCTTATAGCAAACTGTGTTAGCAAACTCTTTCTGTCAAATAAGTGCACCTCACATAAGTGCAAATCACAACTAATTATATTAAATTATATAATTTATAGTAGAATATAGTATATAATTTAACATCAATTATAGTAAAAATAACACAGTATATTTTATTAAAACATAATGTGTTAGTAATAAGTTCCTGAAGCTATAGATGCTGTTAAAGTAAAGGTGGATCGAATCAATATTGCTTTGTCTTTTTGTGCAACACGTCTTCCAGATTTAATGTAGAGCTTCATTTTTTGCACTGGAAGTTGCGGTGGCCATGAGGCTAAACGCATCCGAGTACATTGGCATCTATCCCTTGTTTTCATTCCAGTCAAATATGAAATATGACACTATGATAAGGTCTAATGCTATTTGTAAGCATTATCTCAGTACTCTTGAGCACTCAGTTCTCATTGGTCAGTCGCACCATCCAGCAGTCTGATATTTCCTAATATTTACTGTCATCCAATTGCAATGGCATATATCAGGGTAGCACTTTATTTTACAATACGTGTACTTCCCTGGTACATACATGGTAAATATCTTGTACCTACAGGCAAATGAGTGGTAGCACAAGGTACTTACCTGAAGTGTAGCTATGATTTTTCAATTGCTTGTGTAGGACTGTTAATGCTAAATTGCTCTCCACAACAGTACTTACAAAGTTTGAAGAACTGGTAATTCCTGTGTAATTTTTATGTAAAATGGTGCACTTTATTTTACAGTCCTATTTCCATATACTTCCTATGTACGTACTGGTCTATGTACCTATTAGTTAATGTACAGAATAAGTTATGCGGTACTCAAGTTGGGGGGTATAAACATGGA
>NW_015649573.1:104300-119544 GCF_001515625.1 Sinocyclocheilus rhinocerous | reverse complement strand
ATACTTTACTGTACTTACTAATGTATATACATGGTAAATATGTAGTACTTACGGACAAGTGAGTACAAAAAGGCACATCCTTACCGTATCCGTATATGGTAACTAATAAGACACATAACTAATGATATGTACATGGTAAATGTATAGCACCTACGGAAAAAATTTGGAATTATGTGGTAACAAACAAGACACATACTGTACTTGGTATATACGGTACGCTTGGTAAGTCCTAACCTTACCTAATAAAAAGAGGACTATTTTTCAATTGCTTGTGTAGGACTGTTAATGCTAAATTGCTCTCCACAACAGTAGGAGTATTCTAATTTGTTGAGATAGTGAGTTGGTGGGTTTTTGTTAAATGTGAGCCAAAATCATCACAATTAAAAGAACCAAAGACTTAAACTACTTCAGTCTGTGTGCATTGAATTTATTTATTACACGAGTTTCACAATTTGAGTTGAATTACTGAAATAAATGAACTTTTCCACGACATTCTAATTTATTGAGATGCACCTGTATGTGTGTGTGTATATACAGTTAGGTCCATATATATTTGAACGCAGGCACAATTTTTATTATTTTAGCTGTTGACCAAAACATATTCAAGTTACAGTTATATAATGAATATTGTCTTAAAGTGCACACTCTGTGCTTTAATTTGAGGGTATTCTCGTCACAACTGGAGGAAAGGTTAAGGAATTACAGTTCTTTAATATGTACCTCCCCCCTTTTTCAAGGGACCATAAGTAATTAGACAGTTGGCTCAAAAGCCATTTCATGGACAGATATTGGATAATGGCTATTCCTTCATTATTTCTACATCAATTAAGCAGGTAAAAGGTCTGGAGTTGGTTCTAAGTGTGCCATTTGCATTTGGAAGCTGTTGCTGTGAACCCACATCATGTGGTCAAAGGAGCTCTCCATGCAGGTGAAACAGACAATTGTTAGGCTTTACAGGCAAAACAAATCCATCAAAGAGATAGCAGGAACATTAGGAGTGGCCAAATCAACAGTTTGGTACATTCTGATAAAAAAAACTGGTGAGCTCAGCAACATAAAAAGGCATGGACGTCCACGGAGGACAACAGCGGTAGATGATCAGAGGATCTTCTCCATGGTAAAGAAAAACCCTTTCACAACATCCAGCCAAGCGAAGAACACTCTCCAGGAGGTAGACGTGTCACAAGTCTACAATCAAGTGAAGACTTCACGAGAGCAAATACAGAGGGTTCACCACAAGGTGCCTAGAGGACGCAGTGTCTCGTTCCCTACTCAGGGAACCATGGTTACACAAGTAACCTGAGACGATTCGTTTGAAGTAAGGGGAAAATCCAAAAACCTTTTATTTAGGCTAGGCCTATTTGTTACAACGCGGGTATGTCTTATTCGTTCTGTTAATAAAAGTTTTATGATTAATAGCTACTTTGTCATTGTATTGCTGATGTTGTGTGTGGGATATATATATTTTATTTCATTAAGAGTAATACTGAATCAACCTTAAGCATTAATTTTGTTCCAAGAATAGGTAAGATCTAACGTTAAAGATCAAAATAAGCGCTGCAGTTGCGAGAATGCGAGATTGGTTGCTGCTGAGGTAAATAGACGCTCTCGATCTTTCTCTGCTGTATCTTTGCAATGGTTGTAAAAATGGTCGTTAATTCTTGATTTGGATACGGCACAGACATGTTAATGTTACAGGTAATAATATGATCAAAAAGTCATGGCAACAAACGACTTCCTAAGTCAGTTTAAGTTGAAACGACTTTCACAATCAATTTGATTCAACTTAATTCATGTTTTACTGTTGCTTATTGTCATTGTAGGCTTAGGCAAATTTTTTCTATGAATTTGAATGAATATACAAATTAATAAAATGAGTTTTATTTATTTTTTGTTACAAAATTTTCATTTATTTATTTTTAACACCGCACCCCTAATTTTTTCTTGGGCTACATGACAGTGTACCCTCAGCACCCCTACTTCCGTGGTAATGCTTATAAACATAAAAAAATTATGAATAGGCCTATACTTATTTGTGCCATTTACTTCTAGATAAATGTACCTCTGCTTGTTGTCCTGTTCCCATATTAATTGACATAAAAGATGTGTTAAATGTATAGTGTTAAATGTATAATCTTTTCCCACATTAAATTGGTTATTGTTTGTAGCATGTCAAGGCTCATTGCCCCCATTTATTCATGAAAACGTCTCCTTCAGCTCTAATTGCATGAATTCATTAGATTTATCCTTCCTCAATCAAAATGAATGACTGTTTCATTCACATTCATGTATTCTCATTCAGTAATAATCTCCTAATGAAGTACTCAGTAAAACCAGCTCTTTATAGGGCCTTTGCAGGGCCCATAGTGGCCAGCTGGATGGGTCAAGTGCACCAAATGTGCTTACGGTTGCTATGGAAGTATTCTTAAAGAGGTCACCTTAGAGATGGAAGGAAGGAATGGAGACGTGATAAAAAAAAGAAAGTTCTGGTTAATGAAACTCATGCAAATGGTACTGTCAGGAGTGGGTGTGAAGAGGAGAGTGGGAGAGAGAAAAAGAGGGAACGAGAGTGTGTGTGAATCTCGATTTATTGAGAGTCTAATTAATTTAGTAGCTCTCATCTTTCCTCCAGATGCCCCAGGGACACAATGTACCCTGTGTGTGTATTCATATGTGTGTTTGTGAACGCATGTGTTTTTGGTTCAAGGATTAACCTTAAGACTGTCAGAGCAGAAATGCACCCTGGGTGGACCATCAAAACACAAGCATCCCATGTCAGCGGAAAAAAAATCACTTTGGACAGTGTGTGTGTGTGCTTGATCTGTAAGAAAATGCATATGTGCCATTGAGTGTTTATGGAAGTGTAGGGGAACACAGAGACTATTTCTTGAATTTACGCAGACAGGGAGCTTAACACTAATGTACAATTCCACATTCCAGCTGGACCTACATGACTCATTTAGCACTGACTCAACAAGAACACTACACTTCACAATAAAGAAATTATTATTATGGTATTTATCCAAGGAAATATTGGTATTATGGTCTATAATGAAGTAAATGATGAAGTCGTCAGTCGTGGCCTAATGGATAGAGAGTCGGACTTGTAACCCGAAGGTTGCGGGTTCGATTTTCAGGTCCAGCAGGAATTGTCGGTGGGGGGAGTGAATGTACAGCGCTCTCTTTCACCCACAACACCATGACTGAGGTGAGACCCTTGAGCAGAGCCGGATTTACCTCTTATTGTGACATAGGCAAAACAAATTTTTGGCCCCCCCCTTCCTTATCAATATATAATATTAGCACCCCAGCAAACAAAAATATTTCATAATCATAATCAGTGGAAACCGTTACAGTGTTTTCTATCACAATAAGTGCTTATGTTCAGTGTTATTGACGTTTCTTTTGGTAAATATTATCAGTCAATAAAGATCGAATGTAGTTCTTTCTTTGAGAATGGAGAACCGTTCCATTAATAGGCTCCGGCGTCGTGACTCGTGGCCTTACCACTTTGGGAGTGCATTATTTCTCTAATAATTTTAATGGCCTGGAGTCACAACCACCTCAAGACCATTGTTCAGATGATTTATTTCAAGACATCATGTTTCCGTCCTGAAATCTCGTGTTGCAAATTCCAAAATGTCATTTTAGAGCTAATAACAGACTTGCGCTATTGATATGCAGGCTAATGCAGTTATTAGAGAGAGAGAGACAGATTAAGCGCATGTGAATACCTGCGTCTGTGCGTCTCTTAGCAGCAGCATCTACTAATAGCGAATCTTTTAGTTTAACTGCTTCAAGAACCTCGTTACTAAGAAATGTCATGTAGCTTTTCAGCTGTGAAACTATTTTATTGATAAATTTGCGGGGCAGCGCTGACAACGAGTTTCTGTCCGCATCTCCGTGTGTGTGCGTCTGAGAATGAGAACGTGAGAAAGAAAGCGCAGTTTCCGTAGCTGCATAAAAAGGTGGAAACCATGGAAATAGTTTGTCATTTTTACCCTATTGGTTGTTATATTTGTCTTCTGGGGTTTTGGTTCTTTACTGTTGTAAATTGCCCATAGTTGAAAAAAATATATTATATATATCTCTCTTTTGTATATAATATATATACAAAAATATATATTGGACGAGCGAGCATAGGCACGTGCCTAGAATGCCTATGCATAAATCCGGCCCTGCCCTTGAGCAAGGCACTAAACCCCCAACTGCTCCCCAGCGCCGCAGCATTGGCTGCCCACTGCTCCGGTGTGTGTTCACTGCTGTGTGTGCACTTGGATGGGTTAAATGCAGAGCACAAATTCCGAGTATGGGTCACCATACTTGGCCACACGTCATGTCACTTTCACTTTCACTATAATAGCCTACCTGGAGAAAGATCTGCTAGCATTCCCATTTACCTCAGTGGCTGTTAAAGGGTGCTGGAAGTATGTGATTTGACATCCATCTTTGCTCATGGGACCACAAAACGTGTCAACCAAAATGTTTATCAAACTTTTTTGAAAGAAGTCTCTTATGCTTTTTAAGACTGTGATTAGTTGATTAAAAATAGAGTAAAACCAGCAATATTGTGAAATATTACAATTTTTCCACCAAGTTTTCTATTTTAACACATTTTAAAACCACCTTGTGATGGCAAAGCTGAACTTTCAGCAGCTATTGCTCCAGTCTTCGGTGTCACACAATTCTTCAGAAATCATTCTAATATGCTGATTTGGTTCAAGAATTTCAGTTTTGAATGGCTCTCAATAGACAAAGATGCTTTTTTGAAACAGATGGTGTAGTTACAACATATACCAGCAGGGGTCATACTAACCAGTCAAACCTTGACCCCTTGTATTCTTGAAAAAAATCAGCCAGGTCATTCATGAAACCTGTGCAGAATGAGTCTTTATGTAAATAGTTTGTAATGCTTGTGTAAACAATTCCATGCCGCAATTCATGTAAGAATGGCTTTACAGACAACTTACACAGAAATTCCCATAATGTTTAAATCTTGATTCTATGGTCTCTATTCTTCCTGTCAAAACATTGTTAATGGCCTTTTTACCCATTACAGTTAATTATGATCTCAAAATCTCCATGTTTCAATGGCTTCCATTTATCAGAGTCACACGTTATCAGCTGATCAGAGCTTCCCCAATTATCCATTGGCGTATCCAGGGCAACCCTCTGTCAAATATATGGAGGATGGTTTTTTTTGTATACCAGCCTCCCCCATCCCTTTGACAGCCATTATAAAAAGAACACCACTGATTGTGGAAAGAATAACAGCATATAAGTTTGATCAAGATACACTAATATCATTGTGATACAACTAAGAAACCTGATTGAATACAAATGATGCAATCAGTTGTGCAATAACAACAATATTACTTTGCATATTCACATCCACAATCATCTGCCTCAATGATTTAGCACACACATATCTTTTGTCTACTCACAGTGTTGCACATTAGACAAGTCTGCCTGACAATAACCAAGATCTTATTTTCTTTCTCTTATTTCGTCTTATCCTGCTGTCTCAGAAAATCAACATGCTGCCTCCCAGCCAAGTTCTACACACACATACAAACACACACAAACCACACGTTCTCCTTCAGTGAGTGAAATGTACACAGTATTACCATCTGGACAACAAAGAATCCTTACAAGGCGAGGCTGGACACCATCTCCCTCTTACAAAATATGCATAGCACAAATAGGCATGTCATTGACTTTTATCAGTTTTTAATAATTCACTTTGATTGGCTGAGCTGTTGTCAAGTAAAAATAATAATAATAATCTGACAGCATAAATGTCTTTGCCATTACTCTACTGACTAACACGTCTATGCCAAATAAATCAAGGGCAGCTGGTTTGCTTAAAATCTCTCGCTCAATGTCTCTGCGTATCTGTTTATCTGTGCGTTCGTCTCTCTCTCCAAGTGAGAGTCAAAACCAACAAAGCTTTATTGACATGACTGTAATCATTACAGTATTGCTAAGGCATTCAAGTACTTACATAGTACAGGAGAATAAAATAAAGTTGGTTAAAGTATATAACAATAAACAAATTAATGTGTTCATGACGCATACTGTATGTTGAGAAGTCGTATATACAGTATGCTTACATAAAACACACTCAGATGGAAACAAACACATATACACCTTCAGAGCAAATCAAAATGACCTCAGTCATGACTCTTACTGCCTGCCACTAGACAAACATGAATCATGCTCAGATAGTTCTTCCAGTAACCCTTCAAGAATTACTGTAACACAAACACTCACACACAGGCAATGTAAAAATTAAGTTAAACAGTGGTTGATGTCAACAACAAAAGATACAGAACCCCACCCCCCTTAGAAGTTGATAATCTTATTTATTTTGCTGTGTTACTGTAACTATGAAAGATTATGTGATTGCACAGTATTTGCATTTAGCATCACTTTTTTTCCTGCAATATGTGACCCAATCAGAACAGACATTCCAGCCATTTTTGGGTTCTGATCCATTAGAGAACATCTGCTCTATTTGGCTATTAGTCTTTTGTGAATCCTTATGGCTTGTGCTTGTGCATGTGTGTGTTATTATTGTAATGTTCATACACACACACACACACACACACATTTGTTTCACACTTACTGTAGGTATCAGTGTCTGCCTGCTGTTATAAACTTATGTGTGATGCCTTGAGGATTGGCTCCCTGAGTAAATTCTTTAGAATAGAGTGTAGTCTATGACACAATAGCAATAGATAAAGAAATTAATTCATTAAAGAAAAACAGTGTCTTATCAATAATTAGGCTATATTGTTCTCGCCGGGAAAAAATGTTCGCCACCAGAAAAATGACAGCGCAAATGAATGCTCGTTCATTTAAGAGAGTCGCCGCCCCACAAAAATTCATGTCTTTTCTTCCATTCTTCTGGGTAGACATTAGGACCGCGCAGACTCAACGGCTGGAGCGATATATTACTCCAGTATACTTGCCCTAAACAACGGGGAACGGGGGGTCGACCCGGAGATTATCCAGCCGACGACTTTTTGCACTTCTGATCCAAAGGAACCGGTGTGAATGGAGTTTACGAATCCCTTCTTTAACACAAAGCACATCTTGTCCACTTAAATCATACCTTCTCTGGCTGCAGAAAGCGTGTGGTTCACTTTTTTGCTTTTCCAGTGGAGGAGGACCCACTGTTGATCTTATATACCACTCTCTCTTTGTGCGCCCGCCCGGTTCTCCATTCGCCAGACGCGGAGCAGAGCCGCATCACCATCATTATCAGCGCTCGCGCTGCCTCTGTCTCTCTGCAGTCGGGACCCGTGTGCCCTGCTATCCCACCACCATGAATTCGGATATTAACATGTACTTGGGGCGAGAGAACTCGGGGATCATGCGAAAGAGAGCGCTGTTACTCAGGAAAGGCTGCAGCTTCGAAATAACGAGGTGAGTTGATATAAGGGGAAGGGGGTTCTTGTGGGGAGTGGGCATTTTCAGAACACCGCATCATCCGTTTACCGGATGGTTGGGTTGTAAATGATAACAGCAGTGTTTATGGCATCTGAGATAAGCATGTTTTACTCAAGTGTGTGGGTTTGGACGAGCTTTCAGAGGGATTTGGCATGGACCAGCAGCATATTAAAGGGTCTTAAGGCTGTCGCTAGGGATCTCAGAGTCAACATAGCTTTATTGGCATGATTGTCAGCATATATTGCCAGAGCATATTCAGCACTCAAAGTATTGAAATAGGCAGAAAATAGAATGAAATAGAAAATACACAATACAGATAATACAGAAAATAAACTATATATATAGTCTTAGAGGGGAATCTAAAGTTAGTCCTAGTTCATTGAGCACTGAGACATCAGCCTCCAACGGCAATAACTCATTTTTTCCATCGGGATTCCCTGTGAACAGTTGAGAGGGGATCCAGGTTTTCTGCAAAACAGGAGGTGTACTCAGACAGCTATATTTTATTATTGACAATGGTTCCTTCCTATAAATGCGTACCTCAAGTATCGACCCGTTGTTCTCGTATTTGCAAGAAGATTGTGTTTTCAGTGTCCCATTTCTCTCAGTGAAAGTGTAAGGATATAATGATAGCAGTGTTAAAGCTCATGCTCGGTAATGGCAGTGCATCAGTGTCAGACACACCAACACAAACAAGGTGGTTTAGTACATGAGCTGTAGTGTGTCTGTGTGTCAGAATACATAGAAAGAGAGGGAGCAAGATAGAGGTCACACCCCATTTTGGCCTATCGCCTATGTTGGGACCATCATGGTGTAGACTGCAGTGTTATGCTGAGACAATACTTTATGCACAGTACATTATGTAAGCATATTTCTACTGAATCTTAGGTAATTTTGAAATGAGAGACCCTGTATGTACAGTAACCTAATGGAAGACTGTCAATCTGTGCTGTAGTGGTGGAGATTTTTCAGAGAACCTTTCTGCAGGTCACTTAACTATACCAGTAGATGGTAACAAGCGCATGGTTTTACAAGTAAATCATTGAATCATTCAAGCCAAACAGATTACTTCATGTCACTGATTCATTCAGGAACAAAACAAGTGACTGCCTTTTGAATAAGTCATTGAATCATTTACTGAACTGAGTTGTTTAACAACACTGATTCATTCATGAACTAAACAAGTGACTGGCTGCATCTGACTATGCATACTTCACTACTATATTGTAGTACCCAGATGACCTACTACGTCCATTCTGAATTACACCGTGAGAAAGGATTTGTATAAGTTGACGCCGAGAGGTTACATGACTGACATGACGAATGTAGTACATCCAGATTACATTCATACTAAACACATTCATACTATATAGAACACATTTTTTTAACAGTTACAAAGTACTTATTCAAAAGTAATTACTCAGAGGTTATGTGATTTCAGACGCAGCCACTAAAATGATCATATTATTAACTTGAACCATTACTGCATAAAAGCAGTATCACACAAGCAAGAGTGCTGTTGGTCTGAATATCGCCACAGCTGTGATTATTTGAAGCACTCACCGGTAATTATACAGAAACATGAAGTCTGTGTGACCAAAAATGGCTTAATATCTTTGATGGGCTTCATGGAATGTACATTATTTCAACAAAAGTTCCACAAATCCTTTCCCATATAAACCACAAATTACACACTTCCCAAACAAGCAACAAATTACTCCTGCGGACAGACTTATTGTGCTCAGACAAGGGCATTGATGAGGAAGAGAATGCATCAGCCTCTAACGATGTGTAAGTGTGAGGCCCACAGCTTTCATTTCATTCCTCCGTAATGTTTTATCATGAAGACATTTTTCTCAAGTGGCAGAGGATAACTTGATCATTGAGTTGTTTTGAAGGCCACACACAAACACACATGCACAGTATTGTACGTCTATTTACATAGAAGGTCTGGTGAAATGCTGTGAAATTGTGAAAGGCTGTTTACGAAACATTGCTGTCCATTATAGAGTTCTAGTGCTATGTCTGTAACAGCTGTTCTATTTTGCTTATTTGCTTCCTTTTTTCCTTCTGTAGTGAACTCTCTTCTTTAATTACAATGTCCTTCTTTCTCTCTCTCTTACTTACAGGGTCCTCTCTGTGCTCTTTCATGCACCATTTATTTTGCTCTCTCTTATCTACTTTTTTTTGTAGCCTCTCTGTCAGGAATTAGTTGTAAACGCCTCTAAAGGGTACTTTAATTTCCTTCACATTATAAATCATTCAACACTCAAAGATACCTGTTGTTTATTCTTGTCTTTTTCAGTCTTTCAAAAAAGACTAGTTAAACAAAATATAATATTATAAAAAAAAAAATTAAAGTGTAAGAAAATCAATGATAGTATCAACTCCAGATTCCCACTTACTATTACTAAATAATAATGAAATATATTTAATAACAACAGATAATCAAATACCATATTTCAAAGCAGACACACTGTAAAATATACAATAATAGATCCCAATAATGTGAGCATACAGAGAGTATAGCAGAGCGTTATATAGCCATTTCTTCCTTTTAACTAGAGGAAATGAGCATGAATGTATTCTTGTGGTTTTGACAGTTGGTTTTGTGTTACCTGCTTCCTTTGTATCGTCGCCATGAAAAGGCAGCAATAATAGTGGACTGCCCACATTCTCCACAGGAAAATACTTCAAAGGATCACTGTTAAAATAGTTAAACACAAACCTCCACAGGCACAAATACACCTTATACGTAACTTTAACAAAAAATAAATAAATAATTAAAATTATATACTTAATAATGTATTATATTAATGGTAACATTAAATAATTTATAAGATATAGATACCGTAGATAGAAAGATAGATATGAATAATTATAATGTTTAATATTAATTTATTTATAAATAAAGTTTATTTAATTTTTAATTTATAAATGCAATGCATTTCTAAATAAAAAAGTGTTTGTGCATGTGGAGGTTTGTGTTTAACTTTTGTGTTAGTGTATAATTTCTAAAATCCTGAATGTCAGAAAATCTGAAAAAATAAAATAAAATACAAAGAATAATCATATAATAAATGTAAGATTTATGCTAAATGTATGCCTTGTTTTTTTGTTTTGCCTGTGCTTCTGAATTTTAGCATTCATTGCTAATAAATATAATTCTGAATCTAAAGTTTTTTTCTAAACAAGTTATCAAGCACAAGCCTGCCTCCCCCCTGCATACTGTAGTTATTTCTCTGATTGCGAGAATGATGAACTTAGAAATGAGAGTGAGAAAGTTCATGGCACCGTTTAGAGTGTTAGGGTGGAGATGACACTCCGTGACTCATACTGAGTTCATAAGTGTATTCACGAGTGTAAATGTGTTTATACTGAGCAGCTGAACACAAACTCATCCAGTAACCTGAGCATGTGCCTGTATAGTATCTCACGAATCTCATTTGAATCATTTGCATTGTGCCTGTGAAGAGACTATTAGAGAGAAGAATGAACTGTTTTTGCTATTTTCAGCCATCTTTCTCTTCTTCTTCTTTCTCTTTCTCTCTTTGGCTTGTGTGCAGTTAGCCCTGCAGTTTGTACCAATCTGATAATACTAGCACTACAGCTAACACTAATCACTCTCAGCTGTGCGGTCTGCATGTGCACGAGCACAGCCTCTTCATTTGCAGAGAAAAATAGACGGAAATCAAGCGGAGGAATAAAAGAAAGAGTCTCGCTCTGATTACAGCCCTATGTAAACTTTCATTCCGCGCCCACATATGCTTCCATTTAAGGTTTAAAGACGCATACCTACACATTAGTGTTTTTCACTCCAGGAAGCCTCACTAGGAAAGTCTCTCTTCCCTTTATAGCAACCCTGGAACACACCCAGTGTAGGATGGATGGAGCTTTTTGGAGTTTAGCCTTTGGCCAGACCACTGTTTAAAATACTGGTGGTTGCTCTCCACCACAAGGGCATTCACACTGGGTGTGTGTAGCGTAAATTTGGTGGTGTGGGTTGCATAGATTTGTGTTAGGATGGCAAGGGATCTTTGAATTGGTTAACACTGGTTAAGATTTTCTATCAAAAAAAAAAAAAAGAGTAAAAGGTATAAAAATTGTAGTTACTGGATGATTGGAGCAAAATGGCATACTTCCCACTGACATGCTGTTATATGTAAATAGGCCTATTTCATTTGACTGAACAGAGATGTAAATGAAATATTTTTCACACAAGTAAAGATAATGACCCTTTCTGGTATTATATTTATATATTATTTAACAACAAACTGATGTTTGTCTATGTGTTTACTGTAATGTAATTGCTGTATTGCAGTTTTCTAATAAAAAAACTCTGAATATTACAATGCTGATATCTTATAGCGAGGCCAGGGGTGCTCAGTCCTGCTTCTAAAGATCTACTGATCTGTAGAGTTTGCATCCAACCCTGATCAAACACACCTGAACCAGATTATCAAGGTTATGGGGTACATTAAAAAATACAGACAGGTGTGTTACAGCAGGACTGGAACTGAACTGCTTGAGCTTTTCTGAGCTAGACTATATGATGTTTTTACAGCTTGCCCCACCTGGTGGTTAGTGACCACCAGTTGTAAGATTTTATAAGTAATATAGCAACGTTTTGATATTATATATACAAATATTTAATATAGTCACATGATCTTTTAAAAATATTCAGATACATAGTTTTAAAGCTCTGCTAACGGAGTAATTCAGTATTTGCAGTTTTAGACACAGAGTATACACGTTTTTATTTTTGTTGGGAAAACTTGATTTATTGTACATTTACAATAATTATTTACAATAATTAATTTAACCATTAAGCAAAAAGTGAGATGGGCATTGATAGATTGGCTTTTATAGCATCCACTTCAGCTGTGCAGCATATTTTGGGTTTTTTAGAGAATTAGGCAAAGTTTTTGGCTGCATCGCATGTTTTGATCTGCACATCTGAGACATATTACAGTGTCGTTTGGCCATGCATGCTCACAGACACGTGAAAATAGTCTCATTTTGAAGAAAACAACCTAAATAATTAGCTGATGTAGCGTTTGAGGCTAGTAGCTACACATGCAAGTAGTGATCGGAGCAGGAATATGACTCATGTGTTTGCTTGTTCAGAGGAGTCATTTCCATCTTTGTGATTCTTTTGATAATTATGTTAATGTAAAGTGTTTGATCGGTGAAATAAACTGCATATTCATATTCTGGAGAGTGAGAGCTTTCATTAGATATGTGACTCGTCTATGTCTGGTGAGTTTGTGTGATATAAATATGAAATTGAATATTAGAATATGATTTTCTCAAGGGGGGGGTAGTTGCGGGGGGGTCGAATTCAGACCTTATTATGTTCTTTCATGTAACATAAATGCAAAAGTGATGGGGTTGTTACGAAAGCTGAGGTTCTAAGCTTTTAAAAGATACCATATATGTCTAGTTTTGTGCTCCACAACTTATAGATTTTTTAAAATAATTATGATGATGCAATATTGGAACCACATGTGGGTCCGCTAGAGGGCGCAGAGTTCAAGTGGTTAAAAAAAAAAAAAAAGTGTACTAAGTGTAGCTGCTTTAATTATTCTACAATATTTTCTGGAAGTCTTATGTATGCCCTAGTAAAACAAAATGCCATAATTTATTTAAAATACATTTATTTCATACTAAGTATACTTCAAAACATTAACATGTGTATTGGCATATTACGTAAGACTTACTGATATAGAATTATAATTTAACTTTGTTTGGAGTATTTCATTATTGCACAATGCACATTTCTTAATATTATGCCTAAAATGTTTTAATATAACTATTAATATAAGGATTGTATGGTCTCTCTGTAATATCAATCTTTAAATGCAAGATATTTAAGGTGTACCTAAAGTATACTTGCACTAGTTCCACTTTAGCACAATCAGATATACTTCAGCATATCTTTAGTTGGACCTCAGCACTACTTTCACACAATTAATGTGCATTAAGTACAAAATTAGTTGTTCTAATTTAGCAGACTTACGTATACCAGTTTATTATACCAAAGGTACAATTGCAGGGCATTTTTATTAAGCACATAAATATGTAAATGTCATTGTAGTATACTTAGCACAAAATAGATGTATTTCAAATACATTTTTGTATATTTTTTTCACTAGGGTGTACAATACTATTCCTTTTTAATTTATTGGCTGGTCACTCACAATACATCTGAGCTTGCTGCTGTTGGATCAGTTATTTCCTTGACTGTTATTAATTGAATTATATGCTTTTTTAAATGCAACTAATTAAAGGACATTTGTAGATCAAGGTGAACTACCAACTGTATCTGGTTCTGCAGTAGACAAAAGTCCCCACTAGAGGACACTGCGGTTAAATAAATTAAACACATTGGACTTTAAGATGAAGGAACCAGGTAACAAATTTTGGTCGCCATGATTTTGCCAAGACATGTTCCTGGATCAACATCTTTTGATGATCCTGGATCAACATTATTGTCCAAAAATATAGACTTAACCCAATCCCTACACCTAAACCTAACCTTAGCCATAATTTATTCCTAAAATCAGAGGGAAATGATAGCTGATTAACAAGGGTGTAGAAGCACCTAACCCTGATTTTAAGCCTAAAACAGAAATTTCCTGAAAAGTTATATCTCAATTCTGATTTGTTGATTGGAATGTTGTTCCAGGATCAACAAGGATGCTGATCCAGGTACCATATGACACCCGTTGAGGCGCAATACGAATGTTAATAGGAAGTTTTGCTGTTGAGCTGCCAATCGATTCAGCCTGTAGTATTCCCTAAAGGGCATGGAACATAGGTTTAATATGGTTAGCGTTACATTTCGCTCATCCAACTGCATTCTTATTCTTACATTCTACATATATATAAATAAACAGCCTGAAGATAAAATGAGAGACATTGCATTTGGTAATCACACTGATCATCAGAATGCATTAGTAATATGTATGTATGTATGAATGCATTATGTATGTATGAATTTATTTATTTATGCATACATGCATGCTTTGGTACATTCTTTTTTCCTTAGGTAGAGTTTAGCCCTAACCTCTATCCTCAGTCTGATCTGCTTTAAAATGCCAGAAGCTCACAGTCTAGACTCTGCAAATGTCGCCCTGTCAGACACACACCATGAGGAATTGACCCCACTCTTTATCATAATCAAAGGATTTAGCCTTTGTGCCACAGCTGGCCAGAGTCAGATGTGTATTTAGATGCGTGTGCATGTTTGTCAGAATCGTGATTTGTCAGATCATCTACATCCAGGTTTGAATGGGCAAAGGTTGATGTCCTGTCTGGTCAGAATTGCTCTTTTCTTGTCCTCGTATTTTACAGATCTGACAGGCCTAATCGCTGTTCTGTGTTCAATTATTAAATTCTTCTGTTTCACTGGAAGTCGTAATGGCTACTGTCTCAAACTCTCATGAGATTTTAACAAAAACAAAAGTCAGTCTTAATACAGCTTTAACACATTATTTAAAGGGGTCATATGATGCTGCTAAAAAGAACATTATTTTGTGTATTTGGTGTAATGAAATGTGTTTATGCGGTTTAAGGTTCAAAAAACACATTATTTTCCACATACTGTACATTATTGTTTCTCCTCTATGCCCCGCCTTTCTGAAACGCGTCGATTTTTACAAACCTCATTGGTCTGAAAAGCGAGGTATGCTCTGATTGGCCAGCTATCCAGTGCGTTATGATTGGCCGAATACCTCAAGCGTGAGACGGAAATGTTACGCCACTTACCATACTGTGATGCCCTGTC
>NW_015649573.1:85310-103496 GCF_001515625.1 Sinocyclocheilus rhinocerous | reverse complement strand
TGACTCTTAACTTTTATAAAGAATCTCTCTTTGGATTTGAGACTTTAGTCTTTGCAACTTTACAGATCTTCTTTATGCACCAAGAGCTTGTAACACTCCAAAGAGAAAGAAAAATTGAAATCGCATCATATGACCCCTTTAATGTTTTCAGTGTAAGTTAGCATATTGTTTAAACTAAAATTTACAGATATCATCCTTATTGATACAGTATTTCTAAATGTTGCCACATAACATATCATGACTAATATAATAATTTAAAAAATATATATATTCTAAAGACACATGTATGCATGTATAATCATAAAATTAGCATATTATCCTAAGCACGTTTGCATGTTTGCATTTGCATTGTTTTCTTCCGCCAAAAAAAGGGTCTCAATCAATTTGAATGCATTGATGATACTTTAATTGAACTTTGTACAAACAGAAAATTTCAACACAAGTAATGATATATTATTATAAAAATCAGCCTATAAGCAAATCCATTTTAAGCTGAATAGTCAGTATTTTTGTTATTACTGATGCCATTATTCCTGCTTTTTTCACCCCAAAATAAAAATCATTTAACCAGTTTCTATGCAAACCAGAATCTAGCAAATGTTTGGAATACTCAATACGAAATGGAGCAGAAGTGTTTTTGTTGATAGTGCAAAATGCTGATCTTGTATAGCATGATGTCAGTGATGAAGGCTGATCTATGTGGGAAAAGATCATGCTGTGCTTAAGTCTGTACTTGGCAAGCAAACACACAATATGTTCATGTGATTTTGAGCCCACTCGATCTTTGCTCTCCAAGGTATGTGTGAGTGAGAGCAGAGGATCAATGGTGTGGCATTACAGGATTTCCTATCAACACATTTCTAGTTCTCAGGTACACAGACAACAACAAATACTCCAACAAATAGCACAGCTCACATCCCACACAGTTATTCTATCGGCCTACACTTATTTATGAAGAAAATCTTCTGATGGTCCACAACATGCATGATGGGAGTGGTGAAAGGGTTTCAGTCGACTCGAGAGGATCCTGTTGATGAGCATTGAGGATATTAAGAATTTTTCTCTCTTTTTCTCTGTTGTAATGAGGACTGACATCTTTACCTTTGCAAGGATTTCAACTTTGCCATTTTGAGCTTTTTTTCCGCAACCCCCAGAAGACGTCAGGGACTTGCCCATGATCTGCTTAAAGTATCAGAACACTGATAGGTAAGGTTTTATTGGTGGGAAAAATAATAATATCTACCTACAGTTTGTATAAACATTATTTAAATTGCTAACAGCCAAGCACACAAAAAATGCATTTAATTTGCTGATTGTATTCATTTTAAATAGGATGAACCCATTCAATGTTTCTTCTTTTACTTTGGCTGAACAGAAGTGTGTAGATCTAATGTTTGCATGTTACCAGATGCATAAACTAGCTGAAGCCAAGCAGGTCTTATATGTGTGTATGAAAACACAAATATAGATTAAATTTGTATGTATGAAAACACAAATATAGATTCAATTTGTATGCATATAGAAATTCCGTTTCAGAAAGTTTATTTGTATGGCCTGTACTTGGATCAGTTCTGTGTCCGATAGTTACAAATCAAGACAAAGAATTAGGGATCAGAATCTAGCTGTGCTCTCCCATTCATCTGATATTTTTGGAGGGACCTGAGATTAGTAACGGGCTTGTCAAACCAGTCTTCTGCATGTTGTTGATACAAAACATTTGAACTGAGGCAAAATATCTTTTGGTTTATCAAAAGGGTCATGTTTTACAAAAAAAGGAATTGCCAAGGGTCTTGCAGTAGCACATATGATATCTGATGAGGCACAGTAAAAAATATTGGCCAGAAGCTTTGCTGTTGAGCTAATATTGCTTCAAGCAGTGAGGGGAAATATCTGTCCTATGTTATTGTGCGATCACATCTGGGCTGATATTCCACACTCATTCTTATGCAATATTGCTTAATTTAATAAAGCATGCTACATGTGGTGGCCATTGAGGCTAAACACGGAAGCGATCAGTACAGTGCCTGTAAGACTTATATGTAAATCTCCTCTTTGCATGTGAAATTTTCACACTGAGGTTTCTAACGTTTCATTCTTTAGAAAGTAAGTTTCGGGCCAAATTTCTGAATAGCGAATAGGCATTGTTGATGTGTAAATGTAGGCAGGCATGTGTGCGCATTTGTTCAATTCAGACATCAGAAAGTTGTGGAACTAAGTGCCATTTCCCCCATTTGCTATCAAAAAATTTACATTTAAATTCTAAAAGGCTGTTTTTAGAGTCTTAAAAGTATGATTCCCAATTATATCCTATTTAAAGGTTTTAAAGGTTTTAATAAAGCATTCTAACTAAACATGAATAATGTGTTTCCATGTTGATGTATGTGCATGTATAATCCACACTTTACTGGAGATTGATTTGTACTTCAGCTTGCTCACACGACCCCCTCTTCCACACACAAACACATTGATCTGCTTCAGTATTCCATCGCTTCACTCTTCCTGACCACGTATGCAAAGCGTAGCTCTTTAACAATGACACAATTACGCACACACAGTCCTGTCTAATGTGCTATTCATCTGCTGCTTTTCTCCCTGCAATCATGTGCTAAATTTTACAAACACTAGCTGTTTCTGATGTGACTACCTTGCACCTGTCTTTTTTTTAGTCATTAGCATCTGTGTTCTGTGTCTGCTACTTTAGTCGAAAAATTTCATTATGGTTTTAACTGTTTTGTAATATTCCTCTGTTATTTGTATGTGTGTATTGTTGTGAAGTGTGTGTGTGGACCTGTATATGATTACAACACCTGTAATTTGAACTCTTATGTTGACAATGAGGTGCTCAACCGCACATTTCATTTGGTGCTATAATACCCAGTGTGTATTGTTGTGAAGTGTGTGTGTGGACCTGTATATGATTACAACACCTGTAATTTGAACTCTTATGTTGACAATGAGGTGCTCAACCGCACATTTCATTTGGTGCTATAATACCCACAAGCCTCAAGACAAAAGAGTTTAGGTTACAAATACACACACACACACACACACACACACCTGAACACAAACCCTTCAGCACAAAAACACAGCACGAATGCTCGGCTTGATTTTATGTACAAATCTACTTGTACATGGCTTGATTTCCCCTGTTCTTCAGTTTCCAGGCAATAGTTGTGCAGGTGTACAATAGTTCTTTCAAAATATCATCTTTATAACCTCAAACACATGTTTTAATCACACATCTCAATTTAATCTCAATATAGGTTTCCAAAATTATTCATTACCTGTTCTCAATGATCCATTACTACCTGTGATGTGATCAGGGAGGGACTTACATACCAGATACACGCTGCTCATGTTACTTTGTGGTGGAGTCTATTACTGCAGGCCTCAGTTTGTCTGATAACATGCTGTTCTGCTAGTAATACTGATGAAGAGCATTAAACAGTCTGGAATTAAGTCTCCGCCCACTTCCTACTACATATCCCAGGATTCTCGTATTACTTAATATACTCAAGACTCTCATAATCTAATTTTCTCTCTGTCTCACAAACTGTCTAGTATTTAAAGAGTTACATGTTCTGCAGGTGCAGGTGTGTAATGAACAGAGCAGGCATGGAGATGTGTCTGAGTATGTGACATCATCAGTCAGTGAGGGTGAGTCCAGAAATTAAATGAGAAGAAAAGGTTATTGTCTGAACAATGACCTCATTACGCCCCTCACTTCTAGACAGAAGGATTATGGGTAGACCTGGGACAACAGGAAGAAAAATGAAGGTTATGAGATCATAAGGGCAAAAAAAAAAAACTGTCTAGAAACGCATACACAGGAGGAGGGATGCTTGTCATTTCTGGATGGTGTGAATGCAAAGTGCACAGCGTCCTTGAAGACAGATGTCAAAACATGCACACAGTCACATTTCACATGCATGCAAACACATATGGCTAATGCTCTGCCTTTTTCAGTGGAAATACGGTTATCCTCATTTGCATGGACTCACCTCATAAAGTAATGCGTTTGCATACAGAACTAGTGAAGACTGTTATTCCTTTGCCATGATGAAGCAGCTGTAAGTCACAGTCACCAGTTGTGACATTATTAAAAATCATGCAAGCCTGATGTAAATGAGCGTCTTAATGAGAAGCTGTCTGGCTCTACAGCATGCTGATCTCAGGTAGCTTTACACGCTGTTCAACGCACCATAGGCAGTGACTGTAAATGCCTTAAAAAATGATGTTGACAGCAAAACGAACAGACATGGAAGGAAATTGTTGTAATAAAAAGATGCTCAGTATTTCAGTGAATGCACTCGATTAATAATAATCTTTCACCCTTTAAATTAGTGTTTACTATTGTCATTTTGCATTATTGACACACTATTTTCCTAATTAATGCTGTTCAGTTGCTTTGACACAATCTGTATTGTTAAAAGCGCTATATAAATAAAGGTGACTTGACTTGACTTGACTTTAAATCACTTTGCCACAAAGGCAATTAAATATTCCAATTGTGTTTCTGTATGTGTAAGACAGAGAGAGAGAGAGAGAGACCTGTCTTGTATATTTGTACACTGCAAAACAGTGCAATATACAGTGGGTACGGAAAGTATTCAGACCCCCTTAAATTTTTTTTCTTTTTTAATAAATCTGCAAAGATGTCAACAATTCTGTGTTTTTCTGTCAATATGGGGTGCTGTGTGTACATTAATGAGGAAAAAAAATTAACTTAAATGATTTTAGCAAATGGCTGCAATATAACAAAGAGTGAAAAATTTAAGGGGGTCTGAATACTTTCCGTACCCACTGTATATGTTTACATATATATATATATGAAGAATGGAAGAATGTTTCGTCTTATAATTGGCACTGGAGTGTTATGTTGCATTTTATGTTATTTGGCTTTATAGCTTTAATTTAGTGTCATTCATTCTTTAATATTTTCTCGTCTTATATCATTTTGCTATTGGTCTATTGATTTGGCAACGCAACACTGACACACATAAAGGGAGAGATATTTGTAGTTAACAAGCTCCCCACCTGACTCTCTCTGTCACGAGCACGGCGCGCGGCCGTAAGGGGACTCCAGTCTACGAGAATCTGCTTCTTGAATGCTCAGTTACGCGCGAGGTGTGTCCTGTGTCCATATGAAACTCACCACTGCGACCATCAGGTGCATTAAGAAAGGGACCGGTAGAAACGCGTTTCCACTATACTTAAAGGCAACGCAATGAAGGGATACAGCAGCACGAGCAGCTGTAGGGAAAATGACGCTTACTGATCTGTCTCTTTGAAAGAGAAGACTAAGAAAAAAGGCTAGGGACAGAAGAACTTGGACTGCGGGAGAGAATAACATCGCATGGGGCCATGAGCGGTGCAGACCCCGCAGCGAACAAACTGTTGAGTTTCAACCAACGGTAAAGCATTCAGTTACTTAATATTTTTTTATAGACATTGACATTTACATTGAGATAATAGATTCAGGTGACACAGTCTGGCACAGTCATATTGCAGCAGTATCAGGGGTTATAGACTCTTGCATCTCATTTGAACGTGCAACAACCTGCACCCTCCCCGAAGTGATCAATCAACATATTGGATGCGGGTATTGGAAATAAGCATTTAAAGCATAAATCTTTCATCTATCTTTTTTACAAACTGGCATTCCAAGCTTACATTTTAATTCTCATAAATGTTTGCGTGTGTCTGTTTGTGTGTTTTAATTAGTCTAGTCATTTTAATAGGACACTTACTCACCCTCCTATTATTACAATACAAACCCTGTATGACTTTCTTTGTTTCTGTCAGTAGATGTAAAGCAGAATGTCTGTCTCAGTCACCATTCAGTTTCATTTTATGGAAATATGCAATAAAAGTCGGTGGTGGCTTGTCTAACATCTCTTTTGTGTTCTGAAGTCTAAAACAACACTGGAGTGGGTAATTGACAGAATGTTCATTTTTGGCTGAACTGTCTCTTTAAGAAGCTGCGCTCTTTTGCTTGAGCACCGCAGCAATATTTGTACAGAGTCCACAAGTCTTTGCATCTGAAGTAGATTGAATTCATGTGGGAAAGGGAAAACCTCCGCTGCTTTGTCTTACGTATAGCCTATAGGATACAATTCTGCTTAGACAAAATGTTTTAGACTTCCCCACAGTGTAGTAGTGGGATATACTAGTACGGAAAATCGGTAAATTATACATGCGAATACCTCTCGGTAGAGTGGACATCCATGCGCCACTGTAGCGACTGGCGTAGTAAACAGTAAACATGATGTTTTCTCTGATTAAAATATGAAAGAAAGGTGGTTTTGGCGTTCATTTTAAGACGGTTTGTGGTCATGGTAAAGTGTTGTGACAGTGAGGCATCCACAATCATAGGAGGTTTTCCTCAACACCGCAGCGAATCTGCTGTAATTTGAGGTGTGCGTGATGTCACTCAGCAATTATTTACATGACAACATAATGTAGCCATCCATCCATTGAGTGCAGGACAAAAATCCACCGGTTGACGTGTCCCACCAGAAGCATATCACACATTTTTACAGTTATAGTATTTTTTACGAACAAAGCAACACACATACCACTTGACAGGTCATGTGTCATCACAACAATGCAACACATAAGCCATTTCGAACTCTTGACCTGTAGCATTTGAGGTAAAAATAAATACGTACATTACATTATATTTACATTTAGCAGACGCTTTTATCCAAAGCGACTTACAAATGAGGACAATGGAAGCAATCAAAATCAACAAAAGAGCAATGACATGCAAGTGCTATAACAAGTCTCAGTAAGCTTAATGCAGTAGGCCTAGAAGTAAAAGTTTTTTTTTTTTTATCATATAATAAATAAAAAGAAAACAGAATAGATAAAGTATAGAGCAAGCTAGTGTTAGAGTTTTTTTGCTTTTGTTAATCAGAAATCAGAAAGTCAGAATTATAATTGTATAATAAAAAGAAAACAAATAGAATGCAAAAAGATTAGAGAAGCAAGTTTTTTAAAGAAAGCAAGCAGTTAGTAAATAAATAGAGTGCAAGTCTAGAAGGGGCAAGTTAGTAATATATATATATATATATATATATGTGTGTATATATATATATATAGCCTACCATTGCCATCCATACAATTCATAAAAATAGACTCATATTCCGGATAGCCTGCTATTGAACTATTGCCACAAACCCTAGCAAAAAAAAAAAAAAATTGTGTATCTGCAGTGTTAATTTTTCAATTAAAATAAGTGATTTTCAAATGTCCTTCTTTCCCTCTCATACTATCTTTGTATGTGTTTGTCTTTGTTTTCCATTTTTATCACACTTATCCTCAAAGGAAAGTTATCCGACTTCCTGCTGCAGTGTTGGCTTAATTAAATTAATCTGTTTTAACAGTGCTGTTTTTTTTTCTAAAGCAGAGTTGGTGCATAATGAGAAAGTTGAAGCTCAAAGGGCAATTTTGTTCGTAATGATTGCATTGTTAGACGTTTGTTGTCAGACTGTCTGCGGCAGCTTCACTTGTAGCCTTTTCTTCGGTCATGTGGCAAGTCTGCAAATGTCTAAGGCATTGAGCTCTGCATCACTGGAAACATGATATCATGCCAGATCATTATCACAAAATTATTATCGCAGATGCATAACAGGAGTGATTACTGTGAACAAACTTGACCGTATTTGGTTTCGCAGTATTACCAGAGGGTAATGGCTATGCTAATTATGTAATGCTGTTGCTGTCATCATTATCATAATCGCAAACACAGTCATCTGCCGGTGCACTACTACTATCATAATCATTATAGGATTTATTTTCATAAAAATAATCTAATTTTTGTGAAGTGATTCATTATATCAATGGAAGCATTCAATCATGAGCAACAATCAAAGGTTTGTTTGAAGATACAAGTGAAACAATAAGCTGTTTTGCATCTTAAGATGTCTTTATGTCCAGCTGTTAATTGTTTTCTCCTCCAGGGTTGTGTTTCTGAATTTGAAGCAGGTTTCTTTCAGCCCCGTGCCACAGTAAATCATCTAATGATGAGCCACTCCTTCCCTTCCTTGTCCTGTTCGCAGGAATCACTTGTGCATTTTGTCTTAAAAAGCTCTTAGTCAAGTGAGATATGGTTCAAGTAACTGACTGTAATCACCAGTGGGTCATTCTGACAGGATTATGCAGCCATTTCTGAAGTCGACATTTTATCTCGTTAAATTTTTTCCAATCTTTCAATTAACCATCTCCCTTCACCCATCTGAGAGCATTTCATGGTGTATAGCAGAAGAGCTTAGGAAATGAGGCATCTATGTTTAAACTTCTAAAGCTGCATAAATAAACCAAGTAGGCATGCACACTCTTGTGAATCAGAAACACATAGTGAATAACGATGCCCACATGGGGTCGGCACATGCAGAACTTTGTATTTAATTTATTAAACATTTTGGCTTATTATATAACACTTTTAGCTTTAAATTAGAGTACCGTTAAACACATTTAACCATATTTAAATCCATAAAAATCTGTAAATTTACAAAATGGAAACAAAGTCTGCAGAATCTGCCTGCAACTTAGACCGCGATATATACATGCATGATGTGCAGTATCTCTTCTGTTGTCAGTAAAGACATTCTTAGCTGCATTCTGCACTAATGGAAACATAATGATAGCCCTCACACAGAGGAAATGTGTTTGTCCACATGCACAATTTATATTGCACTTGAAGTGAAATGCCTATAATAAATGTAAGCGCTCATGTGGCTCAGCATATTAATTGTTTAAACCTCAGTCAGAAGAGATGTTGTCTTCAACAAAGCAAATATTATGAAAAAGAAGTTTGCCAGAATCACAAGTAGTTGACTAAAACATCAGCATTATTAAATTGATGTTTTTATTTTTATTAATGTTGAAATACTTTTTTCATATCCCAGTTTAATATACAGAGACAACTATAAGTAAGCCATTCGTAGGTTGATGCCCCTGAAAAGTAAACACTAGGTTGGCAATGCTTTTTTAGGTTTGAGCATCTCATCCTGACATAGCAACACTGGCTCAACCAATGGCGTCAGTTTGAGGGTGGGACTATGTGTTCGCCCAGCCAATGGCAGACAGGAAAGGGCTGAAATAGTTAGAATAAAAAAATATTTTCTATAATTGATTATACTAGTTTATGCTACAAATAAATAAAATTTCTTATTCGCAATAATAGCTGGAAATTATACAACTTTAAAGTCACTCATTGAAATCGATCGCTCACACTTTTGATGGAAAACACTGGCATGTAAATATTTTTGTTGCTTGCAATGCACCTGCATTAACTTTATAGGGAAAGTTGATAGTTCCTCTAGTGGGTCATCCATCCTTATTGTTGAGCTCTGATGGGGAATATTTGGGAAACCTATTGGAAACATTTGCTATTTTATTTGGCAATGCTAGCGGCACAGAAATTACACACCTTTAGTGCCATTACGGTCTTCCTGTGAGTGGTTTTAATGAGAGAGATCCTCTTTGAGGTTTTGGGAAGATGTGTGATGTCTAGTTGTCAGCTGAGTCACTGAGCATGTGGTTCTCGCTCTAATAATCTGAAACTACTTCACTCGGAAAGTGTCAGGCTATGACATCACAGGGATTTGAGTTGGCAGGGTGTACCGACGAAACATACTACCTAAAATAGATTTGCATTGTTTTAAGGGTAAGTTTAGGGCAAGGGTAAGTATGGACGGGTAGGTTTAGGGTAGGGGTAGGTATGGACATTTAAAAAAGCCTCAAACCACATGAATAAGATGCTGGTAGCACAATCTGATAGGTAGCATTTTTCGCTATCAATTTGTGCTACCTATCTTTTTAATGGGAGGTACCACAATCTGACCGGGTAGCACAAATCGTCTGAACAGGGGCTTCTACTTTTTGGAATGCAGGTTTCTGGTATTGAAACTAAAATACCGTTTCTTTATGCTCTAGGTGTTCACATGTGTTGATAAGTCAGAGAATTTCTCAATATGAAATCACATCAGCAATACGAATGTTTTAAAAGCATAAAATATACAAATATACCAAGACAATAAAAAGATTTGCATTGCAAAACTTATTGTGTGCCTTTATGAAATTAATTTAAATGGTTATATGCTGTTTTGCAGCTCAGCGTCAGAGGATCTTGGGTGCCGGAGAGGAGAGTTCAGCCGGAAACACTATGGGTCAGTTGAACTGGTGAGGACTGGCATGTTTTAGCTTTTCTATGTATTTATATATTTACATATCCTTTTTCTTCTTCTTTCCAATCTATTTTTCTCTGCATGTGCACTTCTGTGAAGGTAGTAGCTACGTATTTCTGTTTGATTTTTGTATATATGTCTGTGGTTCTGTCTGTTTTATCAGATGAGATTTGTATGGCTTTGTAATTAAATTGCTAATTTAAACATCATCTCACCCTAGCAGTAGGTTAAACAGGCACAAAAATAGCATCATTTATATGATTGAGAGTGTTTTGCCTAGTCAAACACGTGTTGTATTGAGTGGGTGTGGGTGTGTTTCTTTCAGCGGTGTCTGTCTCTCCCAGATAGTTGTTGCACGGAGGAAGTGGCTTAATACCACACTAGATGCTACTTCCTATGTGAAACATGCAGGAGGTTTGTTGGAAGAAAGAAATGGGTGACCTTGTGTCAGATAGTACCATGTCACAAAACCACATGCATTATCATACACGACAGATGGAGAATATAAATGTGTGTATATGACTGCATGTGTGAAGGGCATTTGTTACTCCGTGTGCCATTGCTCTTAGGTATCTAAAGCTACCGTGGCATCCAAAAGTCTGAGACCAGTAATGAAAATGAATGTATTTTGATTACAAATGATATTATCAGCATAATAATTTGTTTTGAGAGATTTAAAAATTGTCCATGAATAGCATAGAAGAACAAAAATCTATGTAATCTTGTAATTGCCTTTTGCATAAGAGTACCTACATGGTGCTCTGGGATGCTTGATTCTGACTGGTCAATCGTGGCATTCAGCAGTCTGATATTTCTGAATAATGACCGTTGTCCAGGGAAACTCAGTATAACTGACCTCTCTGTGATTGTGCTTTGTTTCTCTACAGTTTCTACAAAGAATCTCAAATCAATATTTCAAATCAATTACATGTCCATGAATTTAGTTATTTTTTAAGCATCCATATACAGAATAATTTACATAATTATTCATAAAGTCTTTACCAGAAAAATAAACATGGAAAGGTCAATCCTGGACACTCCACATTCTCTTTCTTCTCACATAATAAAATAATTTCTACTCAAATCAATATTTCATGTCCATTTAGTTAGTAAGTAGCTGTGTAATATGTTTCACATCTGTGTCCTCTTCTCTCTGTTGGGGTTTATTTTGCGGCAATGGCCATCTGATTGCTTACCCCTCCATTGTAAATTTAAAACAAGAAATATCTAGTTCGTTAAAAAAAAAAATGTAGCATGCAGGCCACATTTACTTTTATGTTGCATGTCTTTATTTTTCCATATGTTAGTTTTCTTTTTAAACCAGGCTGCGGTTACTATGAAATATGCTTGTACCGTTTCTCTCTTGCTGTGCTTAATTACATTCATTATTCCAGAATGTGTATCTCTTATTATGGATTTCTGTATGTATCTGTCTGGCAGTGTTTTTCTGTTATGTCAATTCTTATATTATACTACTAATTGATTCTGTTGCGGTTTTCATGCCAGTGGTTGCATAATTTTACATTTACACTTTGTGAATTTAGCATTTAATAGTGTAATCATCATGACGGGAAAATAGCAGTATTGACCACCGTCATTACATTATTATACAATTACACTGATCAAACATACAAAAAGTAGACAGTCATCCACAGACTTCGAATAATAGTGCATGGTTATAGGGACATATTTTTCATAGGCTGGACCAAATGAATAAGAAAGGTGTATGCTCTTGATGTTTTAGATGTCATTTCTACATGCATGGCTGACTAGCTGTATGGTTCAGTCGGTTTATATAAGTGCATTAGGCATCCTCTTGTAGGTGATTTTATGACCTCTAAGTGCAAAGTGTGTATCTAAGTGCTGAAGAATGTAATGCATGTGTGTCTATGTGAGGTTTTTGAGTTAAAAGCTTCCCAAGTGCTCCATCCTCTCATTACTGCATGATGACCTAATGTAAACATGACTGTTGTTTAGAAGCTATTATATGCTGAACAATTTCTAGAAGTGGCTAGACATCATCTAAAAACTGATTCCATAACCTATAATCATAGAAAACATTAGACCTGGTCACAGATCAACAGCCAATGCAGTATCTTTGTTGGAAACCAGAATGTTCTGCAGTTGATGGCTTCTCTATTGACATACTACTGATTTACTACTGCTGTTTTTTGCATACTTTATAGATAAGTAGGCATATTTGGATGCAGGTACTTTAATGCCAAAGGTTGACTACTTAATTAACATATTTAATGAGATACTAAAAATATATGATTCCAACCAGGGAATCGGGGGTCGGGGGTTGGTTAGGTGGTGTTACAAATGTAATGGACATTTTTATTTATAAATAATATTTTTATTTTAAAATATGTATGCTTGCATTCACTTTTGATCAAATGTATAATGTGCCAAAAATGTTTCTGTTAATGTTTCTTGTCTCACATTCAATTACAAATGTAACACTTTAGTACAGGAACCAATTCTCAATATTAACTAGTTGCTTATTAGCATGCCTATTATTAACATGGCTGTTTATTACTACTTATTAAGCATATTCTGCACGACCATATTCTACATCCCTAATCCTGCCAATACCTAAACTTAACACTTACCTTACTAACTATTAATAAGCAGCAAATTAGGAGTTTATTGAGGCATAGTTAAATTGTTTGTTAATAGCGATAATTGGACCTTAAAATAAAGTGTGACCATTACAAATTATATTACATGAATTACATAAATTCCAAACAGCGTAAATAGCTTGCATCACTGGTTATTACTGTCGGTCATATTGTTTTTTCTCCGTAAAACATGTCAAATATTAAATGTTAAGCTACTTCACACTCTTTTATTGTTAAAAACGGAAGCGTTGTGCTGGAATTTGCACTTGGCTTCTGTGAACAGAAAAGCCAGTCTTTGATGTGATTGGCCATTTCAATCAATTTGACATTTACAAGTGCTTTCAGAACACTGGCAGCACCTAAATATTGTTCCCTCTAATTGGTATATGGTGGTTACGGCCCTGATTCCAGCAACAAGCTGTTTTTCTGTTCTCATCAATAGTGAAAATGCTGTACAATGCAGCAAAATTGCAGCCAATCAGAAGAGTATGTGAATCCGTTCTCTTAAATAGTTGGGTCTGTCACACTCACAACATACTGCATAGCTGAAGAGCATAAAAATAAAGGCACATACCTTGTTTTCATGATTTCAGTTATGCTTCACCAGACAGCGTGCTTTTTTATAATTTTTGTTAAATTTGTCAATATCCAATGTTTCTAAAATTCTACAGTCAATCTCTCAGCTCTTATGTTTGTTTCATTATTTACTGTATATTGAAGAGCAAGGTTTTGGTTCAGTGAAATTCTGGATGGAGCTACCTGGTGGGACACAATATAAAATATAGTGTCGCTAATATCAAGGCTTGTTAGGATAAAAATGGGATTAACATAGATGAGGTACCTTTTATCGCTTGTTGCATCGAGCCTGGTCAGGAATCAGTATATAAAGGAGCATGAGATGGAGTGTTTCAAAGAGAGCAGATGAAAATGCTTTGTCATCATCAGAGCAGCATCACTGAAGTCTATGACAGGACTCAGCTGTACTTACTCAGCTGCAGTATGTGAAAGCTGATAACATCAAAGATTGAGAGAACACAGCTGACCCACTGTGCCCACCGATACACAGGCTGAAGACATGTTGGGGAAATCTTGAGGAAGAGATATCTGATATGGAGTGAGTGACACAGAACAATGCTTAATTGTCCCCCTTTCATTTCATCACTTTTTCTCCAACCAGACTCATTTTTGCATGTGCTCTTCAATGCCTCAAATGTCCTCAATATTCCTCATTCAAATTCTCTGTCTCAGTCTCTCACCATTATATTTCTGACGTCAACTAGCACCAAAAGTACTAGTATGAAAGCACCCTTACTTTTGTATGGATTTAAAGAAAAGGTTTCATGAGGATTTTCCCCTTCTTGGACTCTGGTTGATTGTTAGTCTTTCTTACAGCTCTTTCAAAGGACATGTATAAATACTTTAAGAATATGTATTTTTAGGGTGAATTGAATGTATAGGTACTTTGATTTTCGCAGAAATTTAGGTAGAGGCACGTTTTTCCAATGAGCCTTTATGTTTCAGACACAGCCACTATGTTCTTGTGTACAAAAATACTTTAATACTTTTGTTTTCAACAAGCACTTTTGGCTGTGGATTCCTGTTACTTTTGCTCTGCATAAATAAATATGAATACAATTCATATAAATATAGGCAGAGTTGGATCTCCACATTTACCTGCAGGTACTGTGCTGTTTAGTAGTTTATAAATATAAGTGTGATTTCTGATACTATTTCTTTAATAGTAGTTAATATTAGTTAATGGCACCTGATGGAGCAATTGAAAGGAGTAAATTAATTCTGATTCTATTCAGTGGCCCCCAATCACATATCGAAATATCGACTAAATAGTGATAAAAGTGTGTTAATTTTATCCGAAACAGATAAAAATGAATCTGGTAACATTTTATTATGTTGGTTGTTGTGAGCGGTGCTATGAGGTTAATCACATTTGAAAATAATGTACCACCAACACTAAACCATATCCAAATCCCAACCATTAGTGTTAAAAAAGCAAGTGAGAGATAAAAACTCACTTGCTACCACACCATAAGCTTGCTTCCACAAGTCTTTGAGCTCTTTTATCGTGACTTGAGTTTCACACAGGGGCGTAGATTGCGCGGGGGACGCGGGGGACGTGTCCCCCCCACTTTGTTTTGTTTTTATATATATATATATATATATATATAACATTTCTGTCCCCCTCACTTCTGAAATGATGGCTACGCCCCTGGTTTCACAGCACTCATACCTGAGTGCTCTGCATCACAAATGCAGTGCTGTACCAGGTGAGTAACTGAGCAAGTTTACAATGCAGTAAACTAACATAAACTAATAGTAAAATGTATAGTTTACAAATCATGCACTAAATAAGTGATTTTTATTAGCGATTAGTATTGTGCAAGGAACTGCACAAAAATAAGTCTTTATTAATTAATAAATAGTCTGCCCCTGTAATTATAATTATTTTGGAAATGGATATAAGTTATTGCCATTTTACTGGCTTTAGTGTGCTGCCTCTCAGCTGCAAACTAGAGTGAATTGAATGTATAGATACTTAGAGTTTCGCAAAAATTTAGGTAAATTAAATTTAAAATGAGCCTTTATGTTTCAGACACAGCCACTATGTTCTGGTATACAAAAATTACTTTCGCAATATATCTGGTGTTCAAAAAAATACTTTCGTTTTCAACAAGCATTTTTGGCTGTGGATACCTGCTACTTTTGCTTTGCATAAATAAATATAAATGCAATTAATATAAATATAGGAAGAGTTGGATCTCCACGTTTACCTGCAGGTACTGTGCCGTTTAGTAGTTTATAAATATAAGTATGTTTTCTGATACTATTTCTTTCTTATAAATACAAATAGCTCTTGAAGATGACTCCCGAATTTGAGAGGTTACTGTTTGAATTAACTGGATTTGAAACCAATATAACGACACAGTTGAGTGGAGACTTAAATGTGTATATTGTCGTGAGGGCCTCCCTCTGGCTATATTAAAATTTCTAATAATGCTGCATGATGACACATACACATCTCCTAGTATCTTCTGCCTCTGACTTATTGCTCTTATTATAATTATTTGATTAAACCAGGTCAAAATGCCTTCGAACCCCACACACATATGCTGAGCAGAGGGAGGGTTGGCTGCAGAGTGACTGTGGTGTGTAAAATTAGCATGTTGGGCTCAGTGGAACATGTTGCCTGCAGCTCTATCATATGAAGCATCAAGAGTGACTCACACTCACTGCGTCCAATACTGTGGGTGGGTCACTTTCACAAGACTGTTCAAAAGATGGGACATGGGATGGGACACAATTAAGCAATGTTGTAGACATTTATTTATTTGCTTACAGATTGTCTGAAAGTTATCTGAGAGTTCAGACCACTTGTCAAAAACTTTGTGTGTAGTTCTGGTGAGAAATGCCTGGCGTGGGAAAGAACAGCGCACTTATATAAATCTAGTCAATATGATTTGTTCATTTACAGTATGTGTGGGTGTGTGTTATTGAGGGAAATCCTTCGTTTTGTTAAATATAACTAAAACCAGTTATATCATTTCTCCTTCTCCCTCCTCTCTGCTTTTTTCCTCTCATTCTGCAAGTAAACATTCATTCAGCTTTAGTGGACAAGTTCATGTGTGTGTATTATGCAGACAGTGTTGGCTACTTTGAAACTAGCTTGTCAAGTTAGAAGCTAATTATACTACCCTAGTAAAAAGTCATATATTTAGAATACATTTCATACTAAGTGTTGTTCAAATCTTTTAACATATTTACGGACATATCGCTCAAGACTTACTGATATAAAAATTATATTTAAAATTTATTTGGAGTACTTATGTAACATTTAATATTAATTAAATTAAATTAATTAAAGAAATTAAATTTCTTAATATTAAGCCTAAAATGTGTATTAATGTCACTATTGATGAGGATTGTATGATCTTTGAATAATATTGTTCTTTAAATGCAAGACATTTAAAGTGTGAACCTATACTTGCAATAGTTCTACTTTAGCACAATCAAATATTCTTCATTATATCTTTAGTTGGACTTCAGCTCTACTTTTGCAAAAATAAAGTGCATTAAGTACAAAATTGGTTGTTCCAATTTAGCAGACTTTAAGTATACCAGTTTAGTATACCAAAAGAACAATTGCAGCATATTTTTATAAGGTACATAAATATGTAAATGTACAGTAGTCAACATTTGAAGTGGATCAAAAAAGTTTTTGGTTCCAGAAACGGAGGTAACTTTTAGGGTATGCAAGTACCGATGGGTCGAAGAACCGAGGTGGATCCCAGGACTCGGAGACTGGAGGCAGAGACAGGGGATGACTGAGGGTGAGCTGAGGGACTGACAGGCACCAGCGGAGATAGGGCTGAGCAACTGGCTGGTTTTAGAAGATGAGGCAGGAGAGCAAGAGCTGGGCGGAACCGGCGGAGACGCAGGAGATTCAGGACTGGACGGAACCAGCAGAGAAGCACGCTGGCTCACGTGTCGCGGCAGGCTCAGGCTCTCCATCTGCAGTGGGCTCAGACAATTGATCCGTGCAGAGGGATGACGGCTGGCTGATCTCTGGTTTGGTAGTGGGGCTGGAGAGGGGGGAAAGTGGGGCTTTCCTCAGCGGGGCAGACGGAGTCCATTACTCTCCAGCACCCACTCCACAAATGCGGCGAAATTCTCCTTTGGACCGTCCGCTGGCAGGCATGCCTTACACCGCTCACTCAGGCTGGTGATGTAGAAAACACAGAGCGAGCGGTCCGGGGAGTGAGTAAGGCACGTCAGATCAATAAAGTCCCTGGTGTGGTTTTCCAGGGACGGTCCTGCTGCTCCAAGCAAACCTGCAGGCAGGTCCATAGTGGGAAAAAAACAAAAGGCAAGGAGGGAAAAACGCCGCAAAACTCTTAACTTTGGAGTTCTGGTATTCTGTCACGTGTAGCTATGGAAAGCACACAATGCAGGAATAGAAATAAACAAGATAGTCCTTTAATAAATCCACAGGCAGGAGAAACGCAGAAGATTAGCACAAATCAACATCAATACCGGAACTAAGGAGCAAGGGCAAAACACAGGGCTTAAATAATAGGAGACAAACGAGATAATTATTAAACACAGGTGTAACCGAATGAACTAATCAGGGCAACTCAGGAAAACTAGGTCAAAGGAACAAAAGACAGGAGATCAGGAACACAAACAAAAGTCCAGGGGCCTGATGTATAAACGTTGCGTATGCACAAAATGGGCATGGAAATGTGCGTATGCAATTTTCCACGCACATATCGGGATTTATAAAAAATAAACTAGGCATAAATATGTGCGCACCGTACAGACACTCTAGACCATGCGTACGCACTCTTCTACTGGAG
>NW_015649573.1:84280-84885 GCF_001515625.1 Sinocyclocheilus rhinocerous | reverse complement strand
GACAGACATAAGGATGCGCTCGTTGATCAAACAGTCCATTGGCTGGGTTGAACAGGTCCGATGACAGAAGAACTGTTCACAGGTGTGGCGCACAGACAGTAGCCTAATGATAACCCCTTTCGTGCTCTTCTCAATATTGTGACAGACACCATATTTAAAAGATAGAATTCGAAAGAAATTGTAAGATATGCACGTTTTATTTTCAAAATGTTTTGTTATTGACGCGGTGAGTCAGACAGCTAGCCTACGCTGCAAAAAAAAAAAAGGCCTATCTCTTTCCATAAAAATCAAACGTTGCGTATGCACAAAATGGGCATGGAAATGTGCGTATGCAATTTTCCACGCACATATTGGGATTTATAAAAAATAAACTAGGCATAAATATGTGCGCACCGTATGGACACTCTAGAGTCTAGACCAGGGCTGTCAAATTCAGTTCCTGGAGGCCCGCAGCCCTGCAGAGTTTAGTTCTAACCCTGCTCCAACACACAAACCATGTAGTTTTCAAATTAGCCTGAAGGACGTGATTAGCTGGATCAGGTGTGTTTAATTAGGGTTGGAGCTAAACTCTGCAGGGCTGTGGCCCTCCAGGAACTGAGTTTGAC
>NW_015649573.1:69218-84248 GCF_001515625.1 Sinocyclocheilus rhinocerous | reverse complement strand
TGTCTCAAAACGCATTTATAGTCCGTATCTCATATTTTCCTAACGTGTTGTAGGCTACCCTTAACTGCGTTAAACATGGTGTCACGTGGATGGAAATATGCATGGAAATGATATGCAGATGACGTTATGCATATTAAAAAAGGTGTTGTAAGCTCCATATATGGCTATTTCGGGGAGGAGACTGTGGAGATTCATGTACGCACAATCTTCCGCTGACTGGGTATTACAAAGGGAATTCGCAGGTTCTTGCGTACGCATGGCTTTATAAATCTGAAAACTTTTGTACATACGCAAAATCTAGCTTTTGTGCGTACTCACACATTTAGGATGAAATCTACGTAAAGTTTTATACATAAGGCCCCAGAACCGTGGTAATAAATAAAAAGAAAACAGATAGAATAGAAAAAGAATAGAGCAAGCTAATGTTAAAGAACTTTTTTTTTTGCTTTTTGTTAATTGTATAATAAATAAAAAGAAAACAAATACATAGAATACAAAAAGAATAGAGAAGCTAGTGTTATTTTTAATGAAAACAAGCAGTTAGTAAATGCAAGTCTAAAAGGGGCAAGTTTTTTTATTTTATTAAGAATAGAATTAGAATAGAGAGTGCTAGAGTTAGAGGGTCAAATAAAGATGGAAGAGATGTGTTTTTAGCCGATTCTTGAAGATGGCTAAGGACTCAGCTGCTCGTATTGAGTTGGGCAGGTAATTCCACCTAATTGGACCAAGGAACTTGTAACCAAGGAACATTTAATTTAAAAGTCTGTGAAAGTAATTTTGTGCCTCTTTGAGATGGCACAATAAAATAACGTTCACTTGCAGAACGCAAGCTTCTAGAGGGTGCATAAGTCTGAAGTAATGAATTTAGGTAAAGGGGTGCAGAGCCAGTGGTGGTTTTGTAGGCAAACATTAATGCCTTGAATTTTATACGAGCAGCTATTGGTAGCCAGTGCAAATTGATAAACAGAGGTGTGATGTGCATTCTTTTCGGGTCATTAAAAATTAATCTTGCTGCCGCGTTCGGGATTAATTGTAAAGGTTTTATAGAACTGGCTGGAAGACCTGCCAAGAGAGCTTTGCAATAGTGCAGCCTGGACCGAACAAGAGCTTGAACAAGGAGTTTTGAAGCATGTTCCGAAAGAAAGGTCCTGGGGACTCATTTATAACCATTGTGTACACACAAAACCTGCCCTGAAAGAGGCGTACGCCACTTCCTAAGCAAAAGGTTGGATTTATAAAAAACAAACTTGATGGGAAAATTTGCACACCTGCACGCAAACTCTGACCCATGCGTACGGACTTTTTTTCCTGGAGAAAGAAAAGTAATGAAGTAAACAACGATTTTAAACTGTTTTAATTTCATCATATACATTTACATTAAATATTCCACTCTCATTAATGGAGATAAGCAATGAAATTACATAAAATCATTACGCAGAAGTTAAACCAAAATTATATGAATTTAGACGTATCTCATATTTCCTTAATGTCTTGTACCTTTGACGGTTTTAACATTGTGTCACATTGATAGGAATATGCATAGAAATGATATGCAGATGAAGTTATGCGTCGTAAAACTAGGCGTTGTAAGTTCCATATATGGTGATTTCGGGGAGGAGTCGGGGTGGAGATGCACGTACGCACAATCTTTATATTTATATATATTTAGATTTATAAAAGGATTTTTGTGCAGGTTCTGGCGTACGCATGGTTTTATAAATCTGAAAACTTTTGAGCGTACGCAAAATCTAGCTTTTGTGCCTACGTAAACTTTTAGGATGAAATCTACGGAGAGTATTATAAATGAGACCCCTGATCTTCTTGATGTTGAATTAAGCAAATCTGCATGACCGGGTAGTTTTAGCAATGTGGTCTAAAAAGTCAGATGATCATCAATCATAACTCCAAGGTTTCTGGCTGTTTTTGAAGGAGTTATGGTTGATGTGCCTAACTGGTGGATGGGAATATGCATAGAAATGATATGCAGATGAGGTTATGCATAGTAAAACTAGGCATTGTAAGCTCCATATATGGTGATTTCGGGGAGGAGTCGGGGTGGAGATGCACGTACGCACAATCTTTATATTTATATATATTTAGATTTATAAAAGGATTTTTGTGCAGGTTCTGGCGTACGCATGGTTTTATAAATCTGAAAACTTTTGAGCGTACGCAAAATCTAGCTTTTGTGCCTACGTAAACTTTTAGGATGAAATCTACGGAGAGTATTATAAATGAGACCCCTGATCTTCTTGATGTTGAATTAAGCAAATCTGCATGACCGGGTAGTTTTAGCAATGTGGTCTAAAAAGTCAGATGATCATCAATCATAACTCCAAGGTTTCTGGCTGTTTTTGAAGGAGTTATGGTTGATGTGCCTAACTGGATGGTGAAATTGTGAAACAATGGGTTTGATGGAACCACAAGCAGTTCTGTCTTGGCAAGGTTGAGTTGAAGGTGATGGTCCTTCCTCCAGCAAGAAATGTCTGTTAGACAAGCTGAGATGTGAGCAGTTATCGTCGGATCATCGGAATGGAATGACAGGTAGAGTTGAGTGTCATCAGCATAGCAGTGATATGAAAAGCCATATTTCTGAATGACAGAACCTAGTGATGCCATGTAGACAGAGAAGAAAAGTGGTCCAAGAACTGAGCCCTGAGGCACCCCAGTAGTTAGATGTTGCGACTTGGACACCTCACCTCTCCAAGATACCTTGAAGGACCTAGCTGAGAAGTAAGACTCAAACCACTGGAGTGCGGTTCCTGAGATGCCCTTTGCCAATAGGGTTGACAGGAGGATCTGGTGGTTAACCGTGTCAAAAACAGCGGACAGATCCAGCAAGATAAGTATAGAAGATTTGGAATTTACTAATTTAATTCATTTAATTTACAAATTTACTGTATATCACATAGTTTAATCATTCATGAATGAACAAACTTAATTAAGGTGACGGTGACAGCAACAAATCTTAACTTAACAAAATAAATCGAAAACACCCTAATTTATATAACCATGTCAAAACATAGTACATTGGTTCATTTATATGAACCATCGCCCAATGCATTTTAGTTAGTTACTCCCCTACACTGGTATTCTGTTTGTGTGTGTTTTATGCAGTTTTAGAGAAAGACATAAGAGTGAGATCTGCCATCATATATGTCTTTCTGTCTCTCACAAACACACACACACACACAGAACACACAGAAAAATACAATCGCACAAAATGTCACTTGTTTGATGTCACTGCTACAACCTGTGCCCCTTAAACTTTAAAATTAAAGGTCCTCCACTCACCAAAAGGGCACATGAAGCAGCTCCTCTGGCATTTATCCATAGCTGCATGTCTGTCTTTTAATATAATACTTCATAAAAGTATTCCTCAACACAGGCTCATTGCAAAAATGTGCCTGGTAAATATTACGTAATTGCTTCTTAATTATTACGTAATTGTTTTCATGACACTTTCAAAGTTAAATGATATTGTTTTTATTATGTTTCTTGTAATGTATATTGTGGCAATTCAGAAATGAAATGTCCATTGAGACATTTCAGCTGGAAACTGCAGTTAATAGGTTCAGTTTTGAAGTTATCCAAAAATGTAGGTAGATGCATGTTTTTCCAATGAGCCTAGGTTAATATTCCAACTCAGGTTCGGCAAACTGGGTTTATACTTTTCATTTTAATCTGTTTCCAATTAAATTGTTTAAGTCGCACAAATGTGTATTCATGTATTCATCTTGCTACTTTAGTGAAAATAGCACAAAACTTGCAGTGATTAATTTCCTGCCCCTTCCAAAAACTGAAAAGACTCGTGATAAATGTATGGTAATTGCAGGCCTTTGTTTGATGGTCTCATTGTATAAACCTGTTCTGTGTTTCACAGTTCATTCAAAGCTCCATTCCACAGTGTGGACTGATTTAGATTATGGAAATGTTTTCTTTTGTTTTTCTCTCAGATTCAAATGCTTTGCTTTTTCCATTTGTGTCTCTCTCCATATTCTTTCCTCATCTCTTCTGTCTCTCTCACTCTATTGTGTGAGGCATGAGAACACATATATATAAGCTCTCTAAAAAGATCAATGTTACATCCCAGTCACAATAGCATTGATTATCTTGTGCTCTCTCTCATGCTTCTCTGATATTGGTGTGTGTGTGTGTGTGTGTGTGTTTTGAACTTTTGCTTGAGTTTGGTAGACTGTCCTGTTATTATCCTGCTATCATTAACCTCATGGCATTTATCAAAACACCTTAATAGCACCACAAAATGTCACTGGGCAAAATAAAAAAATCTTATGAGACACGTAATTGTGTCTCTGTGTGCTTAAAGTAGATTCCTGGGGTGTGTAAGTCCATTTGAGGGGATGTTGTGCATCACAGGCATGTGTCATGAGCAAATATCAAGTTGTCTCAAGGGTTTTGATCCCCTGCATCCATTTTTGAACATGAAGAAATTTATCCACGAAACCTTTTTAACGATTTACCTACCACTGTTTTGCAGTCAGCGTACACTTAATGTAAATTAGCACAGGCTTTAAGTAGCCTATTACTTCTAAATTATGTAACTTGATAACATTATAAGTGGGCCTCAGAAAACAGTACAAAATAAAAAAATGGAGGCAGTTCATGACCCCTACACAATGTCAGTGTTAACCACAATACCCACCCAATACCAACTTAGCATACACTTATATAAAGAACAACTTTATATAAACTAACTATTTTTTCCACTTTGGTCTTGATTTATCTCAACTAGGACACCAAATGAGTACTTATTAAGTGATTAGTGTGAACGCAAGAGTCTATCTAGAATGTTCTGCCTGGACTTTTGGCATTCTGAGGCCAAGGCACACCATCTGCCACACACACACACACACACACACACACACTCAAATACATACAACAACAATCTCACACTCTTACAGCCAGTCTCTCTCTAGCTGCAGTGCAGCTGCAGTCTGTTTTTAGCAGTTTGGTCTGCCAGATACAGAGAATAGGGAAGAAAAAGAGAGGGAGGCAGGCCAACAGGTGGAGAAGAAAGGTGGGAGAAATGTGAGGAGGAAAACAAGGTGACTGAAGAAAAAGGAAATGGGAGAGGTTCTGTGTTCCGCTGCCTAGCAACCAGCATTGTTCCATCTGGGGGGATGTTGCAATTTTACTGCAAAGACCAGATTACATCGTGTCAGGTTCAAGTGATTGTCCCACATACACACATACACAATATCTGTGCAGATAGACTTTCACTGAGACTACTTCTCTTACAAATACGTGCTAAAACAAACAGACGTGTGTGTGTGTGAGTGAGTGAGTGTGCACAGAAATGATCGATGCTGCACACAGATCAGACACACAGGGATCACTTGGCTGTAATTAGTCTGTGATTGTGTGTGCAGCTGCTTTTGCATTCATATTGAAGGGTTTTCATGTAAACAAATTCATCTGTGTGCATCTGTGTTGAGCAGACTAGCTATATGCTGCCTTGTCTCTCTTGTGTCTTTTTATGAACACCTCTACAGCACTCTCAGACCTCTTAGGTTGTGGCTTAGCCATTTGTTTAAAAATAAGAACTGAAGACAGTTTAATAAAGAGATTCATCCAAAGAGGGTGAAAAAGAGAGTGAGAGAAAAAGACAGTGGGGCCCAGAAGTTCACCAAAAAAAAAAAGTAATTAAAAATCCATTTTAGTTTTAGGATTTTGAAAAACGTAAAGAAACTATGTGCACAATAGATGCAGTTATCAGTGTTAAAATGTTTGAGATGGCTAATTAAATCAAACAAAGCAGGGAATGACATTTATTTGAAGCGAAAATTATTCCAGCACTACACATCAGCCAGTGGTTTAAGAAGTTATGTGTTTTATTTTATTTTATGTCAGTTTATGATAAAATAAAACATCATGGGCCAGATTTTCAAAGAGTTTTCATCAGTGCAAACCATTGTTTGGCATTAAAAAAATAAAGAAACAGTGAAACATTAGTAATGAAAGGTGTGGACAGTCATTTTTGCAGCTAACCTTATGCATATCCGAGTGCAAAATTTATGGAAGAGGAATATTTAGGAAGGTTATTTACTAAGGTTTGAGGTTGTAAATTTACTAATATTTGTCCATTATTTAACACACCAGAAAAGTATGTCTTAACCCATCTTGTGCCTGTGTTTTTAGTAGATTAAACACGATTTTCAGCTCTACACCAGTTTGCACTGCTCTTGGTAAATTGTGTTGGTTGGGATTTTTTTATTTTTTTTAGTTTTTGAAAGATGTCTCACCAAGGCTGTATTTATTTAATAAAAAAAAGTATAGTAATATTGTGCTTTTTTTGTTTCCTTTTTATTTTAATATATTTAAAAATGTAATTTATAGTAATTTATCCCTGTGATGGCAAAGCTGACGTTTCAGCAGTCATTACTCTCGCCTTCAGTGTCAAATGATCCTTCAGAAATCAGTGTAATATACTGATAAACATTTCCTATTATTATCAATATAGAAAACAGTTATGCTGCTTAATATTTTTGTGAAAACACTGATACAAAAAACAGCATTTATTTGTAATAGAAATATTTTGTAACAGATGTAAAAGTCTTTACTGTCTTTACTTTGATCAGTGTAATGCATCCTTGCTGAAAAAAAAAGATAATAAAAAATAAAACAAAATCTTACTGACCCCAAACTTATGAACGCTAGTAAGCATATTAGAATGATATATTTAAAAAAGTACAATTCCAGGACAGTTTCTCAAATTTTTATGCTGATAATATAATTAGCAATAATACCCTATTGTTTAGCTGTACTCTGTAATGTCTTCCACATAACGCAGGTGGTCTCACATTCATGGCATATCTTGTCTTTCTCCTCAGCTCATCTCCAGTGATGCAGACGGGGCCATACAGAGAGCTGGGCGATTCAGAGTGGAGAATGGTTCAATAGATGAGGTAAGATACTGAAATATTGTACAGTCTGAAATGTGTGTGTGCGCATTGTATATAATGGATTGTAATAGACTCGAAAGTGGCTAGAGGTTAAACAGCCCTACAATTATTGTTCTTTTGACCATGGAGAGATTCAACAAGGTTTTGAACTCATTCGCTTGCATACTGATGGCTGCGGGTTCAAGTCAGTGCAGCATTGCTGGCACGGGGGTGATGCAATGTATGTAAATACATGCGTAAGAAGTGAAGGTGGACAGGAAGAGGAGCACAGATTAAAAGAAGTGGGAGGAAGGATGAAGAAAGGAGAGAGAACAGATGTATTCATCTGGCAGTAAGCAAAAAAATCAAAACTGCCAGCTTTTGTGTTTTGTGAGCATGTCTGTAGGTGTTTCAATGAAACACACATGCATCAGCAAAAACAACAATCGAAGCCAAATTATTCAATCAGTTCCCAATGTTCTTGCTCTCCTTTTCTCCCTCCATCCACTTGTCCTTTTCATTTCAAGCACCAGACTGTAGCTATGACAACCTCCAATGCTTTATCCCACCAAAACAGACCTCTGATTGGTTGTTAATGACTTAGGCTGGACTGTCACCATAGTGATTAGGGTTCTTTTGAGTATATAGGGAGGCTGTTGTTTACGTTGAGTTGTTTACAATTTGTCAGCGTGAAAATATCAATTGGAATTTGTGCTGGAACATGATGGCATTTATTACTGGGTGAGCAGAGGTGTACCAGACATGTTTGTGTTCGCATGTATGTGTGTGCCTTACAACAAAACAATAAAAAAGTATTAGAGTTTCAGGCTAGTTGACAAAACAGTCACTTGCCCTTTTGAGCCAGTGTTGCTTTGCAGCTGAAATTTTACACTTCATCCATTTTTCTGCATTTTGGACATAAAGGTTTGTATTTTATGACCTATACTATCTTTAGGGTGCCTATAAAACCTCTTTTTCTGGACATGCCTTAGCTGGTTGGGATTTCTAAATTACCTAAAATGTCTGGGTTTTGGCTTTGTTTGCCTATTTTTTTTTCATAGTTTGACCAATAGAGTGCAGGCATTAGCTGCGTTTCCATTACAGATTTGCACAAAACGTTTGCGATATTTACTGTATAAATGTCGATTAAAAAAACTATTGCAAAATGATGGAGTTTCCAATAGCCTAACCGATGTTATGCAACTAAAGCGTAATTTTTTACTCTTGCATGAAGTCATGACAACGGATGTTGGTAGGTTTACATATATCAAAGCCACCGCACTAGCCATTATTTTTAATCGAATAAGACATACAGTAGGCGTGTATTTTTAGCAAAGCAGCGCGGAGAGTCGCTTCTGGAACGTGCCACGGAGAGGCTGGTATAAATGCAAGCATTAACTACAGTGCCCGCGATCAAATCCGGTGGCCGTGTCGGAGCCGTAATGTGCCACAGACGTGTGCAGTATAAATAAGGGGTTATCCAAGCAGTAATGGCAAGGAAAGCCCCTTATAATTGAGAGGTGTTTCTTCAGGTTATAGTACATTAAAGAATGATCATTTGAGTTTTACGTATACGCCAGGTGACCTGTAAATGCAAAAAAAACTGTTTTCCATTTTTTTTCCTTTTTTTTTTATTCAAATTGAAAAACCACCTCATATGAGCGTAAATATATTTTGCAATATATGGGAGTTTTTGCGAAATTAATGTGTTTCCATTGAGCGTGTTTTCAATTCGCAATTTCAGGTTGCGCAATTGACCAATCATGGCGTGCGAGACCTACAGAGAATGATCAAACAATGCACAAATACGCCTACATATAATGTATGGGAACCCTACGGAGCATGTCAATAGGGTAACAAAGCCAAAACCCAGACATTTTAGGCAACATAGAAATCCTGGCCAGAACATGTCCAGGAAAAAGATGATGCATTCTCACCCTATTGTTTGTTGCAATTTTTGTTGGTTGTCTCCAAGATAATATTATCTAGCTGACTAACATAGAGATTTTATATATTAAATATAAAAGTATATTTATATATATATTAAACATAAATATTTCTATATACTGTATATTTAAAAAATCTGATTGATCTTGGTTAAATTCTTGGGGGACGTTTTTGTAGGCCTCTGACTACATGCCTGGAACATGGAGGCGAACTGACGTCCATTTGGAGAACCCAGAGTATCACACCAGATGGTACTTCAAGTACTTCCTGGGAAAAGGTAGGATTCCACTGCCAAGTATAGAATATGCACACACACACACACACACACACACACAAACTTGCAAATGATCTTGTATACACATACTGTACATGCACACATATCCATGTTGGGATGTGATTTCTTTTTACTCAGCAGAGCATAATGAAGAGAATAACACTAATTTGAGTCTATGGAAAATAAAAACTTGAATTACATAGGGAATAACTGAACAGTTTGAGAATAGTCAAAGTAGGGTTGGAAATTGAGTTCTTATTAAGAACCAATTCCATTTTACCATACCATTTACCAGCTATATGCTTCATCACTCTTTTTTCTTGTCTTTCTTTATCTCCCTTCCTCACACAAAAACAAACACTGTTGTTCCCACACGTTTTGAGGCAGATGCTGCATTGTCTTTTTAATTGATTTAAATCACTGCAAATACCTTTCATTCAATGAGAGGGTGATTGAATGAGAGAGGGGGAGAGAGACCAAATATGCTTCAGAGGAAGGGTGGAGATACAGAGACAGACCAGATATTGTCTTCTAATTGGATTTCAGCCTCTTTTCATTTGTCTTCTGTCTGTAAACCTGGTCTGTCTCAGTCCAAAATATTCTCCTCAAACAGCAGGCTTCAATCCCTGCCTTCCTCTTATAATATATACAGTATACACACATATATTATGTAAACAAAAACTGTTTGACATCACTAATATATATATATATATATTAGTGCTGTCAAACGATTAATCGCATATATATATCACAGTATTACTGTTTTTTACTGTGTTTTTGATAAATGCAGCCATGGTGAGAGACTTCTTTCAAAAAAAAAATCTTACTGAACTTTTTGATATCTGACATCTGTAAAGTATTTTAACATTGAGTGTTCAAGTACATCCCATTTAAACCAAATAGCAATGTGCATTTAATAGCTACTGAAATAAAAAGCAGAGGCAGTGACTCTCCCTTCATTCTTCATTCTGTAGTTCATCAAAACTACGTGGGGACGGATGCAGAGAAGAATCCCTTCTTCCTGTCTGTGGTTCTGTCAGACCAGAACAACCAGAGGGTCCCACAGTATCGAGCCATCCTGTGGCGCAAGACGGTGAGTCAACCAGTGACAGGTAACAGCATGTGTGTGCATCACTTTTGCTCTGTGCAGTGACTCACATAACAGATTGACCTCTTCATGAAGCGACTCTACATTGTTTGGCTCTGTTGTCTCAAAGGTATTAAATGTCACTTTCCTATGAGCAACAAGTTCTTGGTTATAAAACCCTGTGTCGTAGCCTCCAGCAATACTGTCATGTTATGCCATGTCATATTTCGCTTCATATTCGTATAATTTGCGAAATGTGTCCTTCTCCTTTAGGGTACTCTAAAAATCAGCCTTCCATACAGTCCGACAAAAACACTATCAGTCAAATCTATATTAAGGTAAGTCTGTTTATAATGCATCCTGCTTGCCAATAAACAAATGCACATGCGAACATTTAATTTGAGTGAAATAGATTAAAATGCATTGCATTCATGTGACCTTTTTGCCCTCCAGTGCCATGAACGTGGATCGTTTTGAAAAGGGCCCGAGGGAAATCCTTAACCCAGAGATTCAGAAGGTGCCCACCCACACCTGTCAATCAACATCACATGTTGTCTGCTCTGTTAATTACTGTCTGTTTCTGCTCTGGTTTGTTGTTCTGCTTCATAATCATTCAAACGCAAGCGCTGTGTGAGCTGCTGTTGCTCCCGAGAGCTTTGCCTTTGTGGAAATGTGTGCCACTAATCAAAGGCCATTGTCAGCAGCATTCAGATATTTGAATGCATGAACACGCTTTCTGTAATGTTTGTGTAACCCACACTATTAGTGCTCCTAACTGGTGTTTAGAAATGTAACCTCGTTGGAAACGGAATTATTTATTGTACTGAGATATAATTCATTTTTTGAACTGGTTTTTCTATTATTGTTGGCAGGACTTACTGGTGCTGGAGGAGCAAGAGGTGTGTACTGTCAAATGTGTGTATGTGTTTGATTTTTGTATGCAATGCGAATAAATGACCTTCTTAATGATTTCTGTATCAGTTTGTTAATTAATTCCTAATGTATGCTCATCACATATGTTTGTATGTTCTCACAGGGCAGTGTGAACTTTAAATTTGGTGTTCTTTATGCCAAAGATGGACAGTTGACAGATGATGAAATGTTCAGCAATGGTGAGCACAGAACCACTCATAATATGCTCATAATACTAAATATTTAGTTTGTTCCCTTTCTACTGTCAATATTTGTGCTATATATGCACACTGTTAAATAATAATTACCAATAGCCAAATAGATGTGATTCTATAGATTCTATTTAAATGTTGTTTCAATCAGAAATATACCATATTAAGAATGTACAATGCAATTAATTATAATTCACATTCATTTTAGAATATGCATGTGAACAGCATAAGGTGGCTCCCTTGATGTTTGTTAAATTTATTAATGCTCTGTGTTCATGTTGTTGTTTTTTTTGTTTGTTTGTTTTACTTTTTCTTCCCCCCCCCCTTCCCCCCAGAATCAGGAAGTGAGAATTTTAATATATTTCTGAATCTCCTTGGTGACACGATCTGTCTGCAGGGCTGGGCAGGGTATCGAGGAGGACTGGACACTAAGAGTAGGACAAAAAAACAAACAAACACGTCTTTACAGATCAACAGAGGAATTTCTTTTTCCTTTCAAGTGAATTTTGCTTATTCATGTTCTCTCTTTATCTGTTTAGACGACACTACAGGAATAAATTCCATCTACACAGTCTATCAGGGTCATGAGCTCATGTTCCATGTTTCCACCATGTTACCTTATTCTAAAGAGAACAAGCAACAGGTAAGATAAAGAACACATAAGCTATAAGATGCACAGTATATTTGTACCATATTGTTTATTTTTCTTTTTATTTACACTACCATTCAAAAGTTTGTGGTCTTTTATTGTCCATTATAATGTTGTGCCTAAATTCACTTGTCGCATTTAAAATGGCTAATTTTACTTTTTAATGTTTTGATTTGAATTTATTTAGACAATATAGTATAGAATTTTAATATGCCATTTACCAACCATGACAATATTTATCAGGTTTTCGTATTATCAGTATCATTATCAGCCCATTCCCAATATGAGCACTATCCAAACGGGATTTTCAAAAACCAGTTGTATCTGAATAAGACTTTAGTCACACACACACACACACACACATCCATGTAAAACTATAAACAGAATAAGAGAAAGACAAATAGAGAGCAGAGGACACAGACAGAGAGGAGGAATGAAAGAGAAATTTGAATGATAGCAAAAGAGAAGGGAGCTGCGTGTGTTTGTTGAGGCAGAAAGGAGGCAGTCTGTAGCTCAGTAGGTGGTGAGGGGAAAACAGGCTATATTTAACATCCAAAAGCGCTGGACATCACAGCGGTCAGTCTCTCCCTCTCTTTTCTCTGCTGCCTTTCCCCCTTCCCCCCTCAGCTCCATATCCTGATTACATCAAGCGTCAATCACTACACTCTCTCTCACTTCATATCCTTCTCTTCTCTTGATTATATCACACACAGCAATCCATCTTTCTTTCTCTCTCTCTCTCTCTTCAATTCAATTCAAGTTTATTTGTACAGCGCTTTTTCACGATACGTCTCTCTCTCTCTCTCTCTCTCTCTCGCTCTCTCCCCTTCTGTTTCTCACTTTTTCTATCAGATCATATGTCTGATTGAGTACAAGTAGTGCTCTTGTGCACTGGAGTGCTTGTGGAAACATTCACAATAGCAGGATTTTCAAAGTATTTGTCGGTTCAATGTCTTGGCACTCTACAGCCGAGAGCCTCTTCAGCCCTTCGTGTCAATAACCACCTTTTTACCAATGCTGAACCGCTCATGAAAAGAGTAGGAAAGCTGATGCGCTCCAAAAGTCTCTTGCCGACCCCTAAAAGCATGCAGACAAACCAAACAGTCGGAAGACTCAGAAATCAAGTAGAGTTCACAAGGGAGAGCGAGTCTTTTCTTGAAAGAAAACTCTTTTTAAAGGGAAAGTTCACACACACGGAAATTCAGTTATCATTTTCTCACCCTCATGTCGTTCCAAACCCAAATGAGTTTCAAATGAGTGGAACACAAAAGAAGAACCTTTACAGTTATTTCCCATTAAGGACAGTTCATAGTAACTGCATCTGTCAAGCTACAAACAGAAACTACAAACATTTTTGAATGTGTAAATAGCTGTAAATCATAAGATATTTAAGTTGTTATTTACTGATTCAAAAATGTTGCATTGTTGCGTTTCTGTTCAAGTTGCAAAATTAAATTATGCAAATGAATTAACATTTCAAAAAACTATTTGGACATGAAGCAAGGAGTTTCCATCCCATGTGTTCAATGGAACATAATCATCACTCAGTAACCTGTGCTATGAAATTGACTTATATTGTTGAGGCTTTTGTTAAAGCAAAGCCAAATAATTGTTTTTAGGTAATTTTATTCACAATTTTGGAAATTTTATACATGTTACTGACAACAATTCCACTGTGGAATGAACAACATATGGGTTTGGAAAAACATGAGGCGTTTTTGGAGTTAACTGACTGATCCTAGAAGGCTCAACCCTGCTTGTCAGATGCTAGAAACATGTAAGAGTCAGTCATGTTGGTATTGTTTAAGTGTTACACGGTATTTCACTGGAAGTATGCTCTTGTGTAAGGAAGAGGGGAAGTGGCAGAGAATCATAATTGAGCTCTCAGTAGAAATGAATCTGTCGCTGCAATAAGTAAATACTCATTCCTGTCACAGCTCACGGTCATGCGCATGTATCTGTGTCTGGATGCGTGTGTTTGTGTGTGTGAGAGAGAAAGAGAATGAGAGAGATACTAGCTGGCGGAGAGGGGCAGGTGAAAAGCAGCCATGTAGTAATTGAGCTTTAAGGGAATGTTTTATATGTGTGTGTGTGTGTGTGTGTGTGTGTGTGTGTGTGCTCTTGAGATAAAAGATAAAAGCTCCTTTCCGACCGTAATGGTGCAGACTCATTAACAAGCTCAATTATGCTTTCTGGCTAACAGGCTTGAGATGTCAGAGGTCATATAGCAGCTTTTGAATGTCCACACATGCACACGGACCAACAAACCCACACACATAGGCATGTGCTCTTTTCAAAATGAAACATTTGTCCATCATTTGCTCAGACTGGAGAGAAAAAAGTTGGTGTAATAGTTTCAGGTAACAAAAGCAGCCTTTTAAAATGTGTTTCATGAATGCAAGATTATAGCTTTCATTATTTCAATCTGTGCAGGTAGAGAGGAAGAGACATATTGGGAACGACATTGTGACCATTGTGTTTCAGGAGGGAGATGACGCCTCTCCGTCCTTCAAACCCTCTATGATTCGCTCCCATTTCACACGTATCCTTCATCCTCAAGCTGAGTGGAAATGATGAAATGAGTCACTCAATGACAGCAATTAGGCTATTTATGGGTGATTTTTTTTTACAAGACAATGATTAAAAATACATGTAAATAAATTTGAGAAGTTTTGCACATCAAGCAATTGTATAATTTCCTTTACATAAACCACAGATATTTTTGCCTTAGTTCGATATAATAGCCAGAATGATAGTTACAGGTTTGTGTGTATATTTGAGGTTTTACTTTTTATGCATAGCATGCAAAATATATAACATTGTTCTAGTGGTTTTTGGATATTTTAATAAAAAAATCTTACATATTTTGCCTTTAAAATGTTGTTTTAATTATACATTAAATATTATTAGATTGTATATACACTACTGTTCAAAAGATTTTTTAGATTAAAGGGGTCATATGATGCTATTTTAAAGATCATTATTTTGTGTATTTGGTGTAACAGAATATGTTGACATGCTTTAATGTTCAAAAAACACATTATTTT